>NC_091761.1:10000000-10303030 GCF_029378745.1 Bos indicus | reverse complement strand
GCAAAGAATCTAATCAATCTGATTTCGGTGTTGACCATCTGGTGATTTCCATGTATAGAGTCTTCTCTTGTGTTGTTAGAAGAAGATGTTTGCTATGACCAGTGTGTTCTCTTGGCAAAACTCTATTAGCCTTTGCTCTGCTTCAGTCCGTATTCCAAGGCCAAATTTGCCTGTAACTCCAGGTGTTTCTTGACTTCCTACTTTTGTACTCCAGTCCCCTACAATGAAAAGGACATCTTTTTTGGATGTTAGTTCTAAAAGGTCTTGTAGGTCTTCACAGAACCGTTCAACTTCAGCTTCTTCAGCATTATTGGTTGGGGCATAGACTTGGATTACTGTGATATTGAATGGTTTGCCTTGGAAACGAACAGAGATCATTCTGTCATTTTTGAGATTGCATCCAAGTACTGCATTTTGGACTCTCTTGTTGACCATGATGGCTACTCCGTTTCTTCTAAGGGATTCCTGCCTGCAGTAGTAAATATAATGGTCATCTGAGTTAAATTCACCAATTCCAGTCCATTTTCATTCGCTGATTCCTAGAATGTCGACGTTCACTCTTTGAATCTCCTGTTTGACCACTTCCAATTTGCCTTGATTCATGGACCTGACATTCCAGCTTCCTATGCAATATTGCTCTTACAGCATCGGACCTTGCTTCTATCACCAGTCACATCCACAGCTGGGTATTCTTTTTGTTTTGGCTCCATCCCTTCATTCTTTCTGGAGTTATTTCTCCACTGATCTCCAGCAGCATATTGGGCACCTACTGACCTGGGGAGTTCCTCTTTCAGTATCCTATCATTTTGCCTTTTCATACTGTTCATGGAGTTCTCAAGGCAAGAATACTGAAGTGCTTTGCTTCAGTCCCTTCTCCAGTGGACCACATTCTGTCAGACCTCTCAACCATGACCCGCCCATCTTGGATGGCCCCAAGGGCATGGCTTAGTTTCAATGAGATAGACAAGGCTGTGGTCCTAGTGTGATTAGATTGACTGGTTTTCTGTGACTATGGTTTCAGTGTGTCTGCCCTCTGATACCCTCTTGCAACACCTACCATCTTACTTGGTTTTCTCCTTATTGCCAAACTCAGACTTAAATTGAAGAAAGAAGGGAAAAACACTAGACCATTCAGGTATGACCTAAATCAAATCCTTTATGATTATACAGTGGAAGTGAGAAATAGATTTAAGGGACTAGATCTGATAGATAGAGTGCCTGATGAACTATGGAATGAGGTTTGTGACATTGTACAAGAGACAGGGACCAAGACCATCCCCATGGAAAAGAAATGCAAAAAAGCAAAATGGCTTTCTGGGAAGGCCTTACAAATAGCTGCGAAAAGAAGAGAAGTGAGAAGCAAAGGATAAAAGGAAAGATATAAACATCTGAATGCAGAATTCCAAAGAATAGCAAGAAGAGATAAGAAAGCCTTCCTCAGCGATCAATGCAAAGAAATAGAGGAAAACAATAGAATGGGAAAGACTAGATATCTCTTCAAGAAAATTAGAGATACCAAGGGAACATTTCATGCAAACATGGGCTCGATAAAGGACAGAAATGGTATGGACCTAACAGAAGCAGAAGATATTAAGAAGAGGTGGCAAGAATAACCAGAAGAACTGTACAAAAAAGAGCTTCACCACCCAGATAATTATGATGGTGTGATCACTGACCTAGAGCCAGACATCCTGGAATGTGAAGTCAAGTGGGCCTTAGAAAGCATCACTATGAACAAAGCTAGTGGAGGTGATGGAATTCCAGTTGAGCTCTTTCAAATCCTGAAAGATGATGCTGTGAAAGTGCTGCACTCAATATGCCAACAAATGTGGAAAACTCAGCAGTGGCCACAGGACTAGAAAAGGTCAGCTTTCATTCCAATCCCAAAGAAAGGCAATGCCAAAGAATGCTCAAACTACGCACAATTGCACTCATCTCACATGCTAGTAAAGTAATGCTCAAAATTCTCCAAGCCAGGCTTCAGCAATACATGAACGTGAACTTCCAGATGTTCAAGCTGGTTTTAGAAAAGGCAGAGGAACCAGAGATCAGATTGCCAACATCTGCTGGATCATGGAAAAAGCAAGAGAGGTCCAAAAAAACACCTATTTCTGCTTTATTGACTATGCCAAAGCCTTTGACTGTGTGGACCACAATAAACTGTGGAAAATTCTTCAAGAGATGGGAACATCAGACCACCTTACCTGACTCCTGAGAAATCTGTATGCAGGACAAGAAGCAACTTATAGAACTTGACATGGAACAATGGACTGGTTCCAATTTGGGAAAGGAGTACATCAAGGCTGTATATTGCTGCCCTGCTTATTTAACTTCTGTGCAGAGTACATCATGCAAAATGCTGGGCTGGATGAAGCACAACCTGGAATCAAGATTGCCGGGAGAAATATCAATAACCTCAGATATGCAGATGATACCACCCTTATGGCAGAAAGCAAAGAGGAACTGAGGAGCCTCTCGATGAAAGTGAAAAGAGGAGAGTGAAAAAGCTGGCTAAAAACTCAACATTCAAAACACGAAGATCATGACATCTTGGCCCATCACTTAATGGCAAATAGATGGGGAAACAATGGAAAAAATGATAGACTTTATTTTCTTGGGCTCTATAATTACTGCAGATGGTGACTGCAACCATGAAATTAAAAGACACTTGCTTCTTGGAAGAAAAGCTATGACCAACCTAGACAGCATACAAAAACAGAGACATTACTTTGCCAATAAAGGTCTGTCTAGTCAAAGCTATGGTTTCCAGCAGGCATGTATGATTGTGAAACTTGGGCTATAAAGAAAGCTGAGCACTGAAGAATTGATGCTTTTGAAATGTGGTTTTGGAAAAGATTTATTGAGATTCTTGTGGACTGAAAGGAGATCAAACCAATCAGTCTTAAAGGAAATCAGTCTGAATATTCTTTGGAAGGACTGATGTTGAAGCTGAAGCTCCAATGCTTTGGCCACTTGATGTGAAGTACTGACTCGCTGGAAAAGACCTTGATGCTAGAAAAGACTGAAGGCAGGAGAAGGGTATGACAGAGGATGAGATGGTTGGATGGCATCACCGACTCAATGAACATGAGTTTAAGCAGGCTCTAGGAGTTGGTGATGAACAGGGAAGCCTGTCCTGCTGCAGTCAATAGGGTTGCAAACAGTCGTACACAACTGAGTGACTGAACAAACTGAACTGGAAACTGCTTGCAGGTAACGTGAAATTGGGACAACTGTAAGGCTCACTTCAACAAAAAAACTTGTTTTCTTTCTCTCAGGGACCATGGTCCTGTTCTGCTTATTGTCTGATGTATATAAATCATTTTTTGTAAATTCTGTTCAATTTTCTAGGTGTTTCCTTACAATGTGAGCATATATTGAGTTCCTGTCACACTATTACCATTTACAGTGAAAGTACATTTGCATTTCTAATGTCTGCAAAGTGATTAAGTTGCTATGGAAATAGCTCTATTGTATAATACTAAATACCTTAAGACATTCTGAGGGATAAAAAAAGCCCAAATTTAAGAGGTTTTTCTACAGATTAAGTGTCATTAAAATGATATATGTTTTGTGGCTAAATAGGATTAATGATAGTTCAATAATACAAATAATAGTAACTAAGCCACATTATTTTCCTAACTTTCTTAAATTATCTGAACTCATTATCTCCTAATAATTTCTGAGTAACTATTATGGGCGAGACTTTTATTAGATGTTGTGTGTCATTCAAAGACTTGTTTCAGTCCATTATATTCAGGAACTTCAAATCTAGTCACGGAGACAAGTAAACTAGAAGAACTTTGGCCTGTTCATTATTCATTATCACTATTCAATATCTTGTGTGTTTATGAAAACCACTTAAGATGTCTGAACTCAAATTTCTTCATCTATACATGAAAAGTTTAACTAGGTCATATTTAAAGTAACTCTTATCTCAGAAACATTGCTTACTTAGAAACTACGTTTAAAGCTTTATCTGTGTTCTCACTTCTATGTTAGGTCAGGGAGAATTAGAAAAAATTGTCTCAAATACATACTCTAAAAAGGTCCTCCAAATAACTGCATTTTTATGTAAATAAGAATGTCAACAACAATACTGTGAACTACTACACTATGCCCTGCTAATCATCAGTGCAACAACATTGATTAGTAGGAGTTGGGATTCCCATTATTATGGCTTCCCAGATAATCACAAGAAAGAGCTGGGGGAATGTAACTTTCTTATTATACTCTAGGCTTAATTGGGAAGTGACAAAGGGAGAAATTCCTCTCCCTGGGCATAGTCTTAATAGGTAACACACCTTGTAACATTTTTAAATGCAATAGTTTAAGCCTAGTATTCTAAACACAGTACTTTGAAATAAAAAGCTGACAGAAGGGCAAATTGCAGTAAGATGGCAGGGATTTCATGCTTTAAAGCACTTATTTCTCTACTTTAAAAACAAAACAATTATAGGCAAAATATAAGAAAAGAAAAAGTGTCTGACTGGGCTCAAATACAAGACAAATAGTTTTGAGAGCCAGAAACAAAATAATGCTTAACTGGCTAACGGGACCAAAGTAGCAGGTGTGCTGCCCTGTGGAGCCAGAGATAGGCAATGTCTCAGGTTTGGCTGTGGAGAGGTAATGAATATCAATATTTACTCCAAGAGGGACATGGATCAGAGTCAGGCTTGTGACCTGATGCCAGGAGGTGGGAAGGTTTAGAATTGGGCCAGCATACTCTATAAAGAAGGTGGGTCCAAACTGTTTCCAATCTGCTGAATGTAACTGTGACAGACAGGAAACTATAGGCAAAAAGATCAAAATACAAAACTGAACTGCACGGCCAGGAACAGACCTAAAAACACTCCTTGACCCAGATTATAAGATTGGGCTCTGAACCAGTTGCCTGAGTGTTGGTTTAAGGCAACCACAAAACTCATCATTTCAAAAAAAAAAAAAAAAGGAAAAACTTAATGCTAAGAAAGGCAGCAAATGTCAACATCAAAATAGGTATGCACTCCAGAAGGTATTTAACTTCATAGAACAATTTAGCAAACTTTAATATAAATACTATGAATATTCAGAAATAAATGAAAGCTTATAAGCTTGAAATTAAAAATAATAAATTATATAATAAAACAGGAAGAAATGAAACAAGAATTTTAGATAAAGGAAAGAAGTATTATAGTTAAAAAATATAATCACTGAAATGAAAATCCCAGTTTAACAATAAAAATAGAACAATCAAAGAAATAATCTTCAAAGTGAAAACAGAATTGAATAAATTACTCAAGATATAGCATAGAGAGATAAAAATATCAATGTCATAAAAGTAATTAAGAAATAGATACCTAATAGGTGTTACAGAAAACAAATTTACAAAAGGAATGAAGGGTAATAGTTGAGAATTTTGCACAAAGGTATATGACTAGTAGATAAAAATATATTCTCAATACTAGGCAGAATAAATCAATAAATACAAATCCACAGGTAGTCATATTATAGGGAAACTGCAGGCCATTAAAATATAGAGCTAATATATATAAAATGCCAGAGTGAAAAGACAGATTGCTTTTAAAAACTTGGCAATCTGTATGACAGAAACCTTTTCATGTAAGAAGCCAAAAATCTATAAAGTAATATCTTCAAATTTCCAAAATAAAAACCTGTTGGTGTAAAATTTTATATCCAGATACTATATCATTTGGGCTTCCCTGGTGGCTTAGATGGTAAAGAATCTGCCTTCGATGCAGGAGTCCTGGGTTCAATCCCTGGGTCTGGAAGATTCCCCTGGAGAAGGAAATGGCTACCCACTCCAGTATCCTTGCCTGCAGAATTCCATGGACAGAGGCAGGCTACAGTCAATAGGGTTTCAAAGAGTTGGACATGACTGAGCAACTAGCTTATATTACTCTATCATTTAAAAGCAGGAACAAAATAATGACACCAATCAACTTTTAAGAAAAGAATGATTAAACATTAAATTCTGCTGTTAATACAAGAGACTTCAGAAAATGTACTGGAATAAAGTTTTTATATCCAATAGCAACAAAACCTTAAAGTCTCTGCTTAGTGTCACCTTCCAAAGTGGCCTAACTTGGTAAATACCAAATTGAAATTAGGGATTATTTCTGGAGAAGATAGGAAAAGATATTGGAAAATGTTCATAGAGGGGCTTAACCACATCTATAATGTTCTTTTCTTTTTTAAAAGTTTAAAAGGACAAACAAAAAGCAAAAATTGTTCTAACCAAACAAGAGGCCAGCAGTGTAAACATTATTAAGTTCTAATAGATCTGGGTGTACACACAAAGTGGTTTATTATTCTTTCTTCTTTCTTGTGTGTTTTTCAAAATATCTTACTCTACCAAAACAATGACAGTAGGAAAAGTATAAAATCAAGGGTTGATATTTTCCAATACATTATTGAAATATAAGTGTTCAAAATATGAGATCTGTAAAGAAGGTTATCAAGGTGGTAAATGTTTTTTGTTCTAATTTCCCCATCAAACAATAGCACATATCAAATCCACCGTCCACTGAGGCTAATCCTTTTCACTCTGCATAATGTTAGACTCTGTCCATCCATCTAGGAAACAGACATGGCTTCTCAAACTTTGAGTTTGTGCACTGATTTCCAAAGAGTGCTGACAAATTAAGGCTGCCATCCACAGACATCAGAGAATAAAGAATGATACAGTGAACAAGCAAAGAGTGTGAGGACTTTAATGCCTTTACATGGCTCCAGGTAATAATCCTGGTTTTTGCACAGTTGAGAGACTTGAGTATAGTCATAGAAAAATGACAATTTAAACAGTGACATTAGGACAGAGGATTGTTTGGGAGCATTCAGAAGAAATAGCTAGAGTGGTAAGACAGGTTCATTTGATGGGGATCCTTGAATTTCATCTTGATGATTTTAGACTTGTAAATTTTATCTGAGTAAATTAAGCTTCTATATGCATGCATAATATTGTTAAACAGCAAAAGTAAGGTAATTACAGCCATGAAAGGATATTTAATGGCAACTCTAAATGTATAATTTATAGGGCTGCGAAAAGAATGAGAAAAATAAAATAGTAGCTAATTTGAGTAAATGTTTTACATTATGTGAGTTCTCTACTTTAAAATCTTATTTCTTTATTGAAGATAAATGGAGATAAATAAAAGATATGAATAATTCCATTTTAAATCCATTCCCCATGCAATGAAATCCCTGTGTGTTTCCTAGTTATACAGGGAATTTGTTGGATAAGAAGAACGACAAGCGAGAGGTGACTAGCTTAAAATTTTCTTAGTTATCCTTCTTGTGAATTTAACTTTAGAGGACAGATAATTTTGCTATCCCTCAAGGATTATCTTTATTCCAAATAAGGCAAATGTTCTATTTTAAAATAAATGATGATATTGAAACAAAGTTTAAAAATCACATATTAGGCAAAAGAGTTGATCCATTTAAACTAATAGTGCACTATTAGAATGTTTTAAAAATGCTAAAACCAATGCCACCCAAAGAATTTCACAATAATGCATCTCCCAAGATTATGCTCAGGTAGTCCCAAAGTAAATATAACTATGACATAGGTACTAATCAGATGTTTCTCTGTGAAGGAAGATACTTTACCTTCAGTATTTAGCATCTGGATTAACGATATCCAACAGAGCTTTCTATGATGACAGCGGTGTTCATTCTGAACAGTCCAATATTGTATTCAACGACCACTGTAGCTATTGTGCACGTAAAATATGCTAGTGTAACCAAGGAACTGAATGTTTCTTTTATTTCTTTTAAAAAATTAAAATTTAAATAGTTACATTTTACTGCTACAGCTAAGTTGCTTCAGTCATGTCCGACTCTGTGCGACCCCACAGACAGCAGCCCACCAGGCTCCCCCGTCCCTGGGATTCTCCAAGCAAGAACACTGGAGTGGGTTGCCATTTCCTTCTCCAATGCATGAAAGTGGAAAACGAAAGTGAAGTCGTTCAGTCACGTCCGACCCTCAGCGACCCCATCGACTGCAGCGCACCAGGCTCCTCCGTCCATGGGATTTTCCAGGCAAGAGTACTGGAGTGGGGTGCCATTGGACAGCATAGACCTAGACAATTAGTATCCAATTCAACCTTGACTGATTATAGTCAGAAATGAACAAAGACACATGAAAAACATAAAGTAGTTGGTAGAAGCTAATTGCTACTTATCCTCAAGACATAGAGAACTATGCTTTCCATATCTTCTTATATGCTGACCTAATGACCATTCACCAAATGTATATAGACTATCCCCGTAAGTAGCAAACATTGTATCTGTGGAACCTATACAATCACTTAAGCTGAAAATCTTTTCTTCCATCACATCCTTGTGAAAGTTAAAAAATGACACTAGTCTCAGTAGTGTGAAGAACCCAATGAAGACGTATAAAGCCATGTGTTTTACTGTGATAATTCCCATGTATTACCATGAAAAGGCATGTGCACATGCTTACTCACTCAGCAGTGTCCAACTCTTCGTGTATCTGATATGAGATTTCCCAGGCAGGAATACTGGAGCGGGTTGCCATTTCCTCCTTCATGGGATCTTCCCAACCCAGGGGTCGACTCAGGGGTCAAACCTATGACTCCTGCATTGGCAAGCAGATTCTTTACCACTGAGCAACCTGAAGAGGGCAGTGACTTAGAAAACCAATTCCTTCGATGGATGTGGCCTTGCACTTACAGGATGGCTATTCGGCCAGAATTAAAATTCATGTGGTAATGAGAGCTCAAATGCTCACTTTTCCCATTGCCATTACATGCTGTTCTCCTCATTTCTAAAACATTTTCTTCACAACTTTCTTTTCCCCTGGAAATAATTTCTTTGCTGGAGCCAAATTTCTAATTTCTCTACATGTTTGGCACATTAGTTCATTTCAAAGTACTTTGAGAGAGTGAGAAGTTAAAGGCTAGAAATCAAGAGCAAAGTAGAAAATCTAAATTAAACAATCTGTTTAAACCCAGTAGGTTTATATAACTTTCTTTCAAAGCTTTGTGGACACTTTCCTTTGAATAAAAAAGCTCTTTAAATACACAGAAACCTTGTTTAGACACTATCACAATATCTGGATAAAAATAAGTCTCATAGCAAATCTGCGTACAAATTACTGTATAAGTAGATTAAGTATCAATTTAAATATTATGATTTTACATCAATTTTAATTACTTGTTATACCATGAAGCATATGAATTTTAGGATTAGAGGGTAAATATTTGCACTTTAGTGTATTTGGAAAAAAGAAAAAGCCCTTGTATTTATTTTTTTTTTTAGTTTAATAAATAGAAACACCTTAACCAATGCTTAATATTATCAGAGGTTATACAAAAATAACATCAATGACAAGCCAAAAAAAAAATTGTCAGTGATTTTTCCATAAGATTTAGTTTCAACTCAAATGCTTGACCCTTTAATTCAACTTTTGCTCTAGTATCTTTTCTGCAAATAGTTTTCATTTGACTTCCTACAGCAAGTCCAAAATTTGAAAATAACCAAAGAACAGTGTGCAAGTTAAGATCCTGACAACTAGTATCACAATGTTGTTTTATGCTTGAGGGAACTGTGCACAGACCATCTGTATCTTGGTGAATCCCATGAAGCCTGTCAAAGCAGGCATGCATGAAGAAATAGACAGTGAAGGGGGAGATATTCTCACTGCCACTGAAAGAGGGATCTAGGAAACCACAACATTCACCCTGGACATTATTCAGGCTAATAATTATATCCATGTGATATATTTTAGGTCCACCTACTGAACCCAAATCCCAAAGAAGATTGCCATTGAGAGATTTTATTATGATGTCATTGTACACTTCATGCAGTTTGAATTGAGGATAATTTAACAGAACCTCAGACTACACTTGCACTCCATTGTGTGACACAGTGGAAATAACATGGAATAGGCAACTTACACTATTTATCAAATAGTCTGCAACGTGATAGATCATGCTACTTAGGAACCTATTCCCAAAGCAACACAGGATTTCTCCTTGCTTGCTTATTCACAGAATAAAACTATTTATGCTTAGTAATGAATGCCCAAACACCCAGATTTGACATTTAAATAAAAGGCAAAACAGTGGATAGAACAGATTCACACAGTGTCTACATATAAAATTGGAAAAGACCTAACTCACCTTCCCCATAAATAGTAAAAATTCTGAATTCCTTTGCCAACAAAGGTCCGTCTAGTCAAGGCTATGGTTTTTCCAGTAGTCATGATATGAGAGTTGGACTGTGAAGAAAGCTGAGTGCTGAAGAATTGATGCTTTTGAACTGTGGTGTTGGAGGAGACTCTTAAGAGTCTCTTGGACTGCAAAAAGATCCACCAGTCCATTCTAAAGGAGATCAGCCCTGGGATTTCTTTGGAAGGAATGATGCTAAAGTTGAAACTCCAGTACTTTGACCACTTCATGTGAAGAGTTGACTCACTGGAAAATACTCTGTGAAGAGTTGACTCACTGGAAAATACTCTGATGGTGGGAGGGATTGGGGGCAGGAGGAGAAGGGGATGACAGAGGATGAGATGGCTGGATGGCATCACCGACTCGACTGACGTGAGTTTGAGTGAACTCCAGGAGTTGGTGATGGACAGGGAGGCCTCAATTCAGTTCAGTTCAGTTTAGTCGCTCAGTCGTGTCTGACTCTTTGCAACCCCATGAATCGCAGCATGCCAGGGCTCCCTGTCCATCACCATCTCCCGGAGTTCACTCAGATTCACGTCCATTGAGTCAGTGATGCCATCCAGCCATCTCATCCTCTGCCGTCCCCTTCTCCTCCTGCCCACAATCCCTCCCAGCATCAGAGTCTTTCCAGTGAGTCAACTCTTCCCATAAGGTGGCCAAAGTATTGGAGTTTCAGCTTTAGCATCATTCCTTCCAAAGAAATCCCAGGGCTAATCTCTTTCAGAATGGACTGGTTGGATCTCCTTTCAGTCCAAGGGACTCTCAAGACCCTTCTCCAACACCACAGTTCAAAAGCATCAATTCTTCGCACTCAGCTTTCTTCACAGTCCAACTCTCACATCCATAAGTAACCACTGGAAAAACCACAGCCTTGACTAGACGGACCTTTGTTGGCAAAGTAATGTCTCTGCTTTTCAATATGCTATCTAGGTTGGTCATAACTTTCCTTCCAAGGAGTAAGCTTCTTTTAATTTCATGGCTGCAGTCACCATCTGCAGTGATTTTGGAGCCCAAAAATATAAAGTCTGACATTGTTTCCACTGTTTCCCCATCTATTTCCCATGAAATGATGGGACCAGTTGCCATGATCTTAGTTTTCTGAATGTTGAGCTTTAAGCCAACTTTTTCACTCTCCTCTTTCACTTTCATCAAGAGGCTTTTTAGTTCCTCTTCACTTTCTGCCATAAGGGTGGTGTCATCTGCATATCTGAGGTTATTGATATTTCTCCCGGTAATCCTGTTTCCAGCTTGTGTTTCTTCCAGTCCAGCGTTTCTCATGATATACTCTGCATACAAGTTAAATAAGCAGGATGACAATATACAGCCTTGACGTACTCCTTTTCCTATTTCGAACCAGTCTGTTGTTCCATGTCCAGTTCTAACTATTGCTTCCTGACCTGCATATAGGTTTCTCAAGAGGCAGGTCAGGTGGTGTGGTATTCCCATCTATTGAAGAATTTTCCACAGTTTATTGTGATCCACACAGTCAAAGGCTTTGGCATAGTCAATAAAGCAGAAATAGATGTTTTTCTGGAACTCTCTTGCTTTTTCCATGATTCAGCGGATGTTGGCAATTTGATCTCTGGTTCCTCTGCCTTTTCTAAAACCAGCTTGAACATCTGGAAATTCACAGTTCACGTATTACTGAAGGCTGGCTTGGAGAATTTTGAGCATTACTTTACTAGGTGTGAGATGAGTGTGATTGTGCGGTAGTTTGAGCATTCTTTGGAATTGCCTTTCTTTGGGATTGGAATGAAAACTGACCTTTTCCAGTCCTGTGGCCACCTCTGAGTTTTCCAAATTTGCTGGCATATTGAGTGCAGCCCTTTCACAGCATCATCTTTCAGGATTTGAAATAGCTCAACTGGAATTCCATCACCTCCACTAGCTTTGTTCGTAGTGATGCTTTCTAAGTCCCACTTGACTTCACATTCCAGGATGTCTGGCTCTAGGTGAGTGATCACACCATCGTGATTATCTTAGTCGTGGGGATCTTTTTTGTACAGGTCTTCTGTGTATTCTTGCCATCTCTTCTTAATATCTTCTGCTTCTGTTGGGTCCATACCATTTCTGTCCTTTATCGAGCCCATCTGTGCATGAAATATTCCCTTGGTATCTCTAATTTTCTTGAAGAGATCTCTAGTCTTTCCCATTCTGTTGTTTTCCTCTATTTCTTTGCACTGATCGCTAAGGAAGGCTTTCTTCTCTCTCGTTGCTGTTCTTTGGAACTCTGCATTCAGATACTTATATCGTTCCTTTTCTCCTTTGCTTTTCGCTTCTCTTCTTTTCACAGCTATTTGTAAGGCCTCCTCAGACAGCCGTTTTGCTTTTTTGCATTTCTTTTCCATGGGGATGGTCTTGATCCCTGTCTCCTGTACAGTGTCACAAACCTCATTCCATAGTTCATCAGGCACTCTATCTATCAGATCTAGGCCCTTAAATCTATTTCTCACTTCCACTGTATAATCATAATGAATTTGACTTAGGTCATACATGAATGGTCTAGTGATTTTCCCTACTTTCTTCAATTTCAGTATGAATTTGGCAATAAGGAGTTCAGGGAGGCCTGACGTGCTGCAGTTCATGGGGTCGCAAAGAGTAGGACACGATTGAGCAACTGAACTGACTGAACTGACTGACTGAATCACCTGTCTCCACAATGGGACCACATAAGAGATCCTGGACTTGTACTAACTATGCAGGCCTTACAATGAGTTATTCCTGGAGCTAGATATGAATAAAAGGAATGAATTATACACAAGTTATCTAAGTGAGGAATCTGCAGCTGCAAGCGTGCTAAGTCACTTCTGTTGTGTCTGAACTCTTTGAGATCTTATCAACTGTAGCTTTCCAGCTCTTTTGTCCATGGAATCCTCCAGGCAAGAATACTGAAATGGATTGCCATTTCCTCTTCCAGGGAATCTTCCCAACTCACGGGATCTTCTTCGATCCTATGGGATGGAACCACTTCTCTTAAATGTCTCTTGTATTAGCAGGCATATTCTTTACCACTAGCGCCACCTGGAGAAGGGTTTTTGTATGTGAGTCACATTTTCAATCCAGACTCTTTGCGACCCCATGGACTGTAGCCCTCGAGGCTCCTCGTGTCCATGGGATTTTCCAGGCAAGAGTCCTGGAGTGGGTTGCCATTTCCTTCTCCAGAGGATCTTCCTGACACAAGGATCGAACCCACGTCTCCCACTTTGTAGGTAGACTCTTTACCTTGAGCCACCAGGAAGTCCCTTTTATTCCAGAGGGCAATCAATATACTTTTGAGAGGATTGTATTTCACATGTTCTGAAATTGTGTATATGGAAGTTAGTCACTAGAACCTATAACTAGAAATAATTTTTATAAGGAAAATGGAACCTTACTCATAGCATACTGGGATACATCTGTTAAGAGTTATTGTACCATCAAAAAAGTGTGTCATACAAACCAGAGTCGCTTATGTCTCCTGCACTGGCAGGAAGGTTCTTTACTACTAGTGCCACCTGGGAAGCCCCATGTCATTCTTACTAGCTGCATATCTGATTTGTAGACTTTAACTTATCTTTAAATAATAACTCAAGATAGTGATTCTTACAGTATTCATCCTTGAGTTCAACGCCTGTAATGCAGGAGACCCAGGTCCAGTTTTTGGGTTGAGAAGATCCCCTGGAGAAGGGAATGGCATCCCACTCCAGTATTCTTGCCTGGAGAATTCCATAGACAGAGGAGCCTGGCAGGCTACAGGCCATAAGGTCACAAAGAGTCTGGACATGACTGAATGACAAATGCTTTCACTTTCACTTTTTGAGTTCAACCAAAAATTGAATGCAACTGAGTGTTTGCAACAGCCTATTGGAGAACCTGACAATTAAAGAAAGAGACTGATTTAATAGTTTGGTGGTAGTGCTGGGAAAACTCAATAAATTATGTTTTATAAGTAGACAGAATACATACATATATTGAAACTACTGAAATCATTGTATTTCAAGTCAAGGTACTAAATATATATAAATGCATTGATTAGTGACACAATTTGGGAAGTGAAGTTAGGGAAGAATGTCATTGTGGGAAATAATAGAAGATTCAGTTGTAGGGATTTATCACATTGAAATCTCTTCCTGCTGCTACTGCTGCTAAGTCGCTTCAGTCATGTCCGACTCTGTGCGACCCCATAGACAGCAGCCAACCAGGCTTCCATGTCCCTGGGATTCTCCAGGTAAGAATACTAGAGTGGGTTGCCATTTCCTTCTCCAATGCATGAAAATGAAAAGTGAAAGTGAAGTCGCTCAGTCGTGTCCGACTCTAGCGACCCCATGGACTGCAGCCTACCAGGCTCCTCCATCCACGGGATTTTCCAGGCAAAAGTACTGGAGTGGGGTGCCATTGCCTTCTCCAAATCTCTTCTTAGGCACACGGAAAAACCACATTTCCCCACTTCTCTTGCTGGAAGATTGAACCAAAGACAGTTTTGGTCAACGGGATGATGGCAGATGTAAAGTAAGCCACTTCCAGACCTGATGATTCAAAACCTCTTAAACAATCTTACAACTCCTCTTATCCTGCTGTATTGATTTTGGAGATCATGTGTTCCAGATGGCCTGGCTGTAAGATAGAGAAGAGCTGGCTAAACTTTATTAGACATTACAGGCGTGAGATGTAAATCTTTGTTTTACAAAGGTACCAGGGTATGGGTTATATTTTTTTTTCCTTTGCAGGATAATCAATCCTGTTCCATATAATTCAGAGAATTTCTAAAAACTCCTTAGAATGTTTTTAACTCTTTCAAGTTTCTACTGCTACAGTGATACTTTGGCTTCAGTTGTGAGCAACTTATAAATTTCTAGGGTTTCTCGTGTATACGTAATTGCTCTCCATTTAATTTCCTGGATACAAGGTAGTAATGTAAAGAAGCTTACCGTGATTTTTGAGAGTTTACCTAATACTTCTCAAATAAATGACCAGGTTTAAATAACAATTCCTGATGATTGACCAAAAATGCTTTAAGAAGGAATTTTGGAGAACTAACCAAGGAATTTTCCAGTTATTCAAATTGCCCTTAAATAGAAAAACAACAGAAACAATAGCTGCTACATGGATTTGCATGCCCACCTATACCACTTGTTTTTGTACTTTACTGAGGACATAAAAATTACAGATATATTAGATTTATCACAATGATCATTTTGTGTGTACAGAAATATGCTAAAGCTGAAACTCCAGTACTTTGGCAACCTCATGCGAGGAGTTCACTCATTTAAAAAGACTCTGATGCTGGGAGGGATTGTGGGCAGGAGGAGAAGGGGACGACAGAGGATGAGATGGCTGGATGGCATCACTGACTCGATGGACGTGAGTCTCAGTGACTCTGGGAGTTGGTGATGGACAGGGAGCCCTGGCATACTGTGATTCATGGGGTTACAAAGAGTCAGACATGACTGAGCGACTGATCTGATCTGATCTGAGTGCATCAGGAACAAAATTAGTGTTATAGGTCAATTATACTTCAAACAAACAGAAAAACTCATAGAAAAACAGATCAGATTTGTGGTTACGAGAACTGGGCTAGGAAGGTGGGGAAATGGATGAAGGCAGTGAAAAGGTAGAAACTTCCAGCTATAAGATAAATAAGTACTTGGGATGTAATATACAAAACAATAAATATAATTAACATTAATATGTTATAAATGAAAGTTGGTAAGAGAGTAAATCCTAAGAGTTCTCATCACAAATTTTTTTCTCTTACTTTCCATCTATATGAGATGATGAATATCCCCTAAACTTATTGTGAAATTATTTATGATGTATGTAAGTCAATCATTACGTAAAACACCTTGAACTTAAAACAATGCTATATGTCAACTATATCTGAATAAAACCAGAAGTAAAAAATCATATTAAAATGTAATACAGTTTTATTCATAATAAAAAAGTCATATATGAATATTTTATGCTGTTTATAAATATTATTTGCTCATTTTATCACAAAATTGATCATGTTCGAGAACCATGAGATAATTTCAAATTAGTTGTTTTTTATTTCTACCATGTCATAGGACCTTTCTTCACTATATAGAATCCATAATGCATATGGACCAATGCCATTGCCACATAGGTTCAGTTCTGTTCAGTTCAATCACTCAGTCGTGTCCGACTCTTTGCAACCCCATGAATTGCAGCACACCAGGCCTCCCTGTCCATCACCAACTCCCAGAGTTCACACAAACTCATGTCCATCGAGTCAGTGATGCCATCCAGCCATCTCATCCTCTGTCGTCCCCTTCTCCTCTTGCCCCCAATCCCTCCCAGCATCAGAGTATTTTCCAATGAGTCAACTATTCACATGAGGGGGCCAAAGTACTGGAGTTTCAGCTTTAGCATAATTCCTTCCAAAGAACACCCAGGACTGATCTCCTTTAGAATGGGCTGGTTGATCTCTTACAGTCCAAGGGACTCTCAAGAGTATTCTCCAACACCACAGTTCAAAAGCATCAATTCTTCAGCGCTCAGCTTTCTTCACAGTCCAACTCTCACATCCATACATGACCACTGGAAAAACCATAGCCTTGACTAGATGGACCTTTGTTGGCAAAGTAATGTCTCTGCTTTTGAATATGCTCTCTAGGTTGGTCATAACTTTCCTTCCAAGGAGTAAGCATCTTTTAATTTCATGGCTGCAGTAACCATCTGCGGTGATTTTGGAGCCCAGAAAAATAATGTCTGACACTGTTTCCACTGTTTCCCCATCTACTTCCCATGAAGTGTTAGGACCAGATGCCATGATCTTCGTTTTCTGAATGTTGAGCTTTAAGCCAAATTTTCACTCTCCTCTTTCACTTTCATCAAGAGGCTTCCTAGTTTCTCCTCACTTTTTGCCACAAGGGTGGTGTCATCTGCATATCTGAGGTTATTGATATTTCTCCCAGCAATCCTGATTCCAGCCTGTGCTTCCTCCAGCCCAGCGTTTCTCATGATATACTCTGCATATAAGTTAAATAAGCAGGGTGACAATATACAGCCTTGACGTATTCCTTTTCCTATTTGGAACCAGTCTGTTGTTCCATGTCCAGTTCTAACTGTTGCTTCCTGACCTGCATATAGGTTTCTCAAGAGGCAGGTCAGGTGGTCTGGTATTCCCATCTCTTTCACAATTTTCCAGAGTTTATTGTGATCCACACAGTCAAAGGCTTTGGCATAGTCAATAAAGCAGAAATAGATGCTTTTCTGGAACTCTCTTGCTTTTTCTATGATCCAGCAGATGTTGGCAATTTGATCTCTGGTTCCTCTGCCTTTTCTAAACCAGCTTGAACATCTGGAAGTTCACGGTTCACATATTGCTGAAGCATGGCTTGGAGAATTTTGAGCATTAATTTACTAGCATGGGCCAAATCAATCACTTTCAAAAGCATTTCTAAAAGTATGACTTTAAAACTATACAATTATTAGAAGCAAGTTCTCAAGAAATATATATATACATATAGATTTTTTCCAGCTACAACCAAAAGCTGAAAAAGAGCCATGTGCTACTTAAATATCTACTAGAGTAACCTTGTGGCAGCTTCAGATAAACTTTTCTGTAGATTAAAGGGTTACATTAACTAAGGGAGGTGAAATATAATATATATGCTAAATGGTTTTGTTGTATATAGTAATGGGTTTTGTTTCTTTTAGTTTCTGTAGTTGACCATTACAGGAACACATAGACTAGGATAACCTCCGAGTTGTACACTTTTTACTTTGCTTCTCATCTGCTTAATATTACCTGACTCAACTCATTCATGGGAAAGGTTCTGAGAGAGAATATCAAAATTGTTATGTTAATAGAGTAGCATATTTGCAGTCAACCATCTCTCTGTCCATAATTCACTGTACAAATTTAAAGAAGGCACCTATTCTACCTATTCAGTTACCTTGGGGATAAAATAGTTTATTTCAAGCCTAAAATTTCCAACTATAGATTTTTGAGTAACTATTTTCCATTTTTGGCAGAAGTGATAAAGAAAGGGTTTCATCTTCAGCAGGAAACAAGGTTAAACTTTCTGGAATAGTGATTGGAATTGAGAAGTATATTGTAAAAAACTTTGAAATCTCATTTCTTGCATGATTTTTAAAGTATGCAGGAACTCTTATCTCTAGAATTGTTTAGGTGTGATCTTGCTAAAGTTCAAGGAGAACATTCAATGTAGTTTTCCATTCTGATTTTATAATTCCAATAACTCCAGCAAGCAATTTGATGATTTTCCTTTTCATGAACTTTGTAGTACTGAATTTTAAAATCAACTGAGATTTGGGTTTAGATTTGGTTTTTTATACCAATTGCCCTATAGCATCACCAAGCCACTCTCCAAAGACCTCCAAAGAATCCTCTCAGTATGGTTCTCATTAGCTTTACCTTTAAAGTTAAGAAAATTTCTTAACTCAAATTTCTTAGCCTCAAATTTCTCTCAGCTTGACTAAACTTTAGGCAGGCTTCCTATTGCTTCTAAATTCTTTGATCTGCCTCCCACCCCTGACCTTACATGGCCAGATGACCTGACCACAGAAGTCCCCTCTTCCCTATTCTTAGAATAATTATTATAGGAAATATGCTGTTGTATATTCTTTCTCAGTCCACTGACAAATCTTTAAAAACCCACTTGCCAGTTTACAATCCAGAAATGTCTTTCTCAAGGACCTGGCAGTCATCTCTTTGAGACAGAATCATCAAAAGACAGCGTCTCTATTTCCCAGTGTCTGTGGGAAGGCAGGATCCTAATTCTATGGGTGACTTGTTCAAGAGGTGAAACTACTTCCTGTCACAAAGCTATGAGTGTTGACTTTTCCTTTGGGTAATGCCAATTAGCAAACATTAAAATTCTCCCACCTTTTGAATTTAGACTACATTCTTGTCCCTCTCCCCTATTATAACAGACACTGAATAAAGTCATCTCTGCCTGTTTAACAACACCCACTGCAATTTTACTTTAATAGATTTATTAGATAGTTTCCAAGGCCCTTTGCAATTTTTAAATTTTATATTTCTCTAAAAAGACCTTTTTGTTTTTAGCTGAAATTGAAGAAAGTAGTACCCACTTTATAGAATATAAAGAAGATGTGATAGGGCTTCTAATTTAGCAAAATTATAGGTTATCTGCCTACTTATAGCACTCACCATCTGACCAGATGCAATCATCCCCATAATCTAATACTCTAAATCCACTTCCAACATTGAATAACACTACAACATCTCTTCAAGATGAAAGTCAAAGGTTTGCTATTGTCACTGGAACTATTTTATTTTGTTTTCTTCTATTATAGTCTAATTTCAGAATTGTTAAGGAGTTTGAATTCACAAATATGAGCAATTTAAATTTATATAAAAATATAGCTCACATCCAAGAATATGGTGAGATAAGCAATCAGCTGCTTTCCTATACTCATGAAAGAACAATTTGTCTTTAGTTAAAGAAAAAATACCAGTCATCTGCCATGCTAGTCACTGGGTTTCTTTCCTTCAGAATTCACTGCTATGATCTTGTCAAGACCATGTCAATTTTTAATATTACCACCATCATATATTGTGAATATTTACTGAATAAATGCATGAATGGGAAACTTTGTGGTCATTTTCTATTATGACATATCTTTCTGTGGTAATATATTGCAACATATTCTTAGTAAGTACGTACTTTGCATTTTGTTTAGATTGTTATAGAAATGGTAGTTCATATTTTAAATAGTGCTGTGATCTAGTTTTGATGATATACCTTTCCTAAGTATTATACTCATCACATAATAATCTTTTACACTTTCACATTTTTATTGTTGTTGTTGTTTAGTTGCTAAGTCGTGTCCTACTCTTTTGTAACCCCATGGACTGTAGCCCACCAGGCTCCTCTATCCATGGGATTTCCAAGGCAAGAATACTGGAGTGTGTTGCCATTTCCTTCTCCAGGGTATCCACCCAACCCAGGGATCGAAGTCATGTCTCCTGCATTAGTAGGTGGATTCTTTACCACTGACTCACCAGGGAAGTCCCACTTTTACATTAAAATATTCAAATCGAGAATAATATTGAATGTGTAATCTGTAAAATAAACAAACAAAAACAAATTCTACATGAAAGCATCAGATAGCAAATCTTCCCCATCATTAATCATCTCATAGTTTCAGTATTACTTAACATCATGTCTTACCTCACAAGAAGTGATATCCCTGAGCAAGAAATCATTTTTGTGATTCATAGCAAAGAACTCTGCCGTTTTGTTCAGTGCTTATTCAGAGATTTGAATAACTTTGTGACAGTGTAATATGTGATTCACAACAAAAAACGCGATTCAGAAAGACCTCAGAAAACTTAATAGACTAGAACTAGAGGTGATCTACCATACAGTGTCTATTACAGTTCCCTAAAAAGCAGAGTTTTCTGCTGCCTGAGTATTCACAACGTGGTCATGTAGATTATGTGTTGGGTGCCAAATAATCTAAAGCACTGCTTGAAGAGTACCTAGGCCAACATCAAGAACCTCCTAAGCCTATCTGGAACAATTAACACAGGCAACAATGAGACATGGGAACATGTTGGTGGGGAATAGAAGGCACTCTTGGTGTTCTCAGAGTTTATCTACTCCTTCCAGCAGCAGAAAAAAGAAAGGAGTGAAAGGTTGTTGTTGAATCACGTGAATACACCGGGATTCTTGGCCCCCGGAGGAGAAGAATTCAATCCGGGGCCAGAGACGAGGCTTGATCGCTCAGAGCTTTTGTGTAATAAAGTTTTATTAAAGTATAAAGGAGATAGAGAAAGCTTCTGACATAGGCATCAGAAGTGGGTAGAAAGAGTACCCGCTTGCTAGTGTTAACAATGAGGTTATATAATCCAAAGAATGTCTGGAGGTTGTAAAGACCTCATCAGACCTACTCCCATAATTTACATTTTAAGATAACACTGTCCTCAGGCAAGATACATCCTTATAAAGACCAGGTCTACTCCCATATTTTAAGATAACAGAAGGTTGAATCCAAAGACTGTCCTTAGGCAGGATACATTGTTATATAGTCCTAAGGAATGTGGAGAAAGAAAAAAAGTTTGTCCTTTCTTCCTCCTTGAGAATTCCAGACCCCTCTCTCCTTGGGGACCCCTAGACTCCTTATCAACCTGACTAGGAACTGACTCTCTCAGGAGCAAGCATTGCGGCTCAGCTGGTAAAGAATCTGCCTGCAGTGCAGGAGACCTGGGTTAGATCCCTGGGTTGGGAAGATCCCCTGGAGAAAGGAAAGACTACCCACTCCAGTATTACAAAGAGTTGGACATGACTGAGCGACTTTCACTTCACTTCACTTCAGGCATTCTATTGATAGAAAGAAAGGAATTCTTATGCATTTAAAAGAACTCCAAAAGCAACTTATCATGAAATTTTAAATATTCAAATTACATCAAAATGGCAACTGCTTTTTTCCCCCAAATGTTTGTTGTTTACCTAAAAATCACAATCTGATAGCAAAACATGGAATAAAGAACTTATCCAGGCCACAAATAGGAATGGGAATTCAAGAAAATAAATATAGGAGATGAAAAGTGGAAAAGTTATAGTTGCTTATTTTGTTACGAGATTATTTCACTACTTCAATAGAAAATTATTTAATGAATGCACAATTAAAAATTATGAATCTGTGGCCTCACAAACTGAAGTACTTTTCTATTACTATGAAATCATAGAAGGAAAATTTTTTCCTCATCCATAGGGCATTCTATAGCAAGCCTCAGTTTATTTGCTGCTACAAGTCTCTTAAAAAGTTTGATGGTGCAATTAAGCATGAGTTGCTTCATAAAGTTTACTACATGTGTGATCACATCTTTTTTATCTCATCAAATTAATTTGAAAGCAGCTTGATTACTCACATTCCAGATGAGCAAAAATTTGAGTATTCTCTGTTTAAATATTTTAACTCTCGATAGACAGTTACCTTAGATTGAGTGGCTGGAAGAAGGGATTTCCTGTGACTTCCGCCTTACTGTCTGCTTTCCTAAAAAATGCTGCTGTTTTGTGTTGCCAGAGGGGATATCTCTCTCACCATCCTAGGCTCCTATACATAGCCTAATCCCTAAGGTACTTTGCCAGGGTTCTGTGTGCCTCAAAACATCCTAGATACTCAAGAAAATGCTGGAATTTGAGGATATTGTACTGTAAAATATTGCTACACATCATGGTGGAGTCATCACAATTTCTCACCCTGATCTTGCACCATATGTTAAACTAAGACTTCACTGGACATTAGAAATATCATGGGGGGTAACTCAGTAGCCATGGAGGTAAGACATGGAATGGGTAGTGTGAGTGGGGAAGACCCTGGGCAAAATAACCTCTTTCACTCGTTTATTTTATGTACTGGGAACCTTTGAATACTAGTTTTAAATACCATGCTCCACATCTTAAAAAATAGTTTGAAACATGTTCCGGTGTATGTAGGAAAAAAATGTTAAATGAATTATTGACAGCAGCCTTATTGACAATTTTGCTATAAATTGTACTTTCACTATGCAGATGTCATCACAATATTTACTTAATTGAAATCCTGAATAAGTTATCAGTAGCTCTAGCAAAATTTGTAAAAATAGAGCTCATAGTAACAAAGAGAATTCCATAATTATAAGATAGTTTCTCATATAAGTTTTAAATAAGTTAAGGACATGCAGTTGCTATTATTTGAATTGTATGTGATTAATTAATAACATGAATACTTACTGACATGTTATTAATGAAATATTTCTCTTGGAATAAAAACATTGGTATAGTCAAGCAAGCAACCATTAAATAAAAGCTTAAAAAAGAAAGACAAAGTCTCAGGTTGTCAGAGAAATATTTCATTAAGAATTGTGCTGTAGATAAGAACAGGTGGCAATAATTGGATTTCCCATCTGCAGACTGTAAAATCAAATACAGGTTGGCTTTCAAAAGTATTATAGCCAATATGTGGAAACCGACCCATTTGCAAATTATGCCAGGTGGACCCTGACCAAATTCAGCCAGCCACGTAGGACCAATGTTCTTTTTGATGTTTTTCAAAGTTTAAAGCAGATGACCATGCCATTTGCACAGCAAAATGAGAACTGTGAACAGTATGTGAGCAGAATTTATTTAGTGAGTTGAGAAAGGTCAGTTAATGACATCAGAACTCCTTTAAAATCCAGATCCCAATAATCAAACTCCTCTGCAGATGTGACCCATTCAGAGATAATGATGAGACTGGAGATTATCAAGTTTTTAACTGAAGACTCCAGTATTTCAACTTCTTCTTAGGAAATGGATTAAGAAATTTCCAGAGATGTATAAGAAGCCTTATAACTGTCACATTGCAACTTGGATTTTCAGTATAATCACTCAATATGTAGAACTGTGCTTTGTGCTAGCCTACTAAGTTGCTTCAGTCATGTCCGACTCTGTGCGACCCCATGGACTGCAGCCCACCAAGCTTCTCCATCCCTGGGATTCTCCAGGCAAGAACACTGGAGTGGGTTGCCATTTCCTTCTCCAATGCATTAAAGTGAAAAGTGAAAGTGAAGTCGCTGAGTCTTGTCCGACCCTCAGCAACCCCATGGACTGCAGCCTTCCAGGCTCCTCCGTCCACGGGATTTTCCAGGTAATAGTACTGGAGTGGGGTGCCATTGCCTTCTAGTAATGTTTATTTTGCTTGTGAGTCTTTTTGCCTTAAAGCTACTTCAAAGTAAAAACTTTAATGCTCATCAGAAACAGTGTATCAACAGTGCATAGCTGCAGCATTTGCAATGGGGTGGTCTACTGGCATTAGTGTAGTGCAGCTGAGCATTTCCTTTTCATAATCACAAAACAGGCAGCATTGCAATCCCTATCTGGCACCCACCTTCTCAGACATTGAAAACAAGAAATATATTAAGGAAAAGACAGGAAAGAAAGGGAAGAGAAGGGAGAAGAGTGAGTGGGGAAAATAGAATAGAAGGAAGAATAGAGAATAGAAGAAAGGAAGGAAAAAAGGAAGAGAGGGAAGGAGCAAGGAAGGGACGGAGACAGGCAGCTCATAAAACAGATATAAATGTAATTAGCACTAAAATGCCTTAAAATAGAGGGAAACAATTTTGTTGTTCATAAGGAAAGATATCATAACAAAGATGCAGATTATATACAAAATTAGCTTATCTATGAGACAATAAAACTGAATTAGAATATCTTCAACTATGAGAATTAGTTTCCTTCAGAAAATTCTTCTTTTTGTCCCCAGAGCTTTGAGATTCCCTAAAGCTGAAGGACCTCCTTCAGGTGAATTAAAACTAGCTACTATCTCTTGGGAGAAAATAAATATAGAAGGTAGCAGGGTTCTTCCCATATTCTTCTTTAGGAAAAAGCAATAATCTAGTTACTCATTTAAGAGAATTTTTTTTGATAAACTAAAATATTTATTCATCAAATAATCTAAATTTATTGAAATATTCTAATTCCAGTGTTTTATGACAGTATGGAAATAATCATTAAATATAACACACAATTTATGGATGGATAAAACAAAAAATCACGGTAATCCAAGTTTATGCCCTGACAAGTAATGCTGAAAAAGCTGAAATTGAACAGTTCTATGAAGACCTACAAGACCTTTTAGAACTAACACACACAAAAAGACATCCTTTTCATTATAGGGGACTGGTATGCAAAAGTAGGAAGTCAAGAAACACCTGGAGTAACAGGCAAATTTGGCCTTGGAGTACAAAATGAAACAGGGCAAAAGCTAATAGACTTTTGCCAAGAGAACGCACTGGGTCATAGCAAATACCATCTTCCAACAACACAAGAGAAGACTCTACACCTGGACATCACCAGATGACCAACAATGAAATCAGATTGATGATATTCTTTTCAGCCAAAGATGGAGAAGCTCTACACAGTCAGCAAAGGAAAAAAAAAAGACCAGGAGCTGACTATGGCTCAGATCATGAATTCCTTATTGTCAAATTCAGACTTAAATTGAAGACAGTGGGGAAAACCCCTAGACCATTCACATATGACCTAAATCAAATCCTTTATGATTTTAGAGTGGAAGTGACAAATAGATTTAAGGGCCTAGATCTTATAGACAGAGTGCCTGATGAACTATGCACAGAGGTTTGTGACACTATAGAAGAGACTGGGGTCAAGACTATCCTCAAAAAAAGAAATGAAAAAAAGAAAAATGGCTGTCTGAGAAGGCCTTACAAGTAGCTGTGAAAGGAAGGGAAGTGAAAAGCAAAAGAGAAAAGGAAAGATATACCCATTTAAATGCAGAGTGCCAAAGAATAGCAAGGAGAGATAATAGCCTTCCTCAGTGATCAATACAAAGAAATAGAGGGAAACAATAGAATGGGAATGACTAGAGTTCTCTTCTAAAACTTAGTGATACCAAGGGAATATTTCATGCAAAGATGGGCTAAATAAAGGACAGAAATTGTATGGACCTAACAGAAGCAGAAGATGTTAAGAAGAGGTGGCAAAAATACACAGAAGAAATGTACAAAAAATATCTTCACAACCCAGATAATCACGATGGTGTGATCACTCACCCACAGCCAGACATCCTGGAATGTGAAATTAAGTGGGCCTAAGGAAGCATCACTACACACAAAGCTATTGGAGGTGATGGGATTCCAGTTGAACTATTTCAAATCCTGAAAGATGATGCTGTGAAAGTGCTGCACTCAATATGCCAGCAAATGTGGAAAACTCAGCAGTGGCCACAGGACTGGAAAAGGTCAGTTTTCATTCCAATCCCAAAGAAAGGCAATGCCAAAGAATGCTCAAACTACCACACAATTGGATTCATCTCACATGCTAGTAAAGTAATGCTCAAAATTCTCTAAGCCAGGCTTCAGCAATATGTGAACAGTGAACTTCCTGATGTTCAAGCTGGTTTTAGAAAAGGCAGAGGAACCAGAGATCAAATTGCCAACATCTGCTGGATCATGGAAAAAGCAAGAGAGTTCCAGAAAAACATCTATTTCTGCCTTATTGACTATGCCAAAGCCTTTGACTGTGTGGATCACAATAAACTGTGGAAAATTCTGAAAGAGATGGGCATACCAGACCACCTGACCTGCCTCTTGAAAAATCTGTATGCAGGTCATAAAGGAACAGTTAGAACTGGACATGGAACAACAGACTGGTTCCAAATAGGAAAAGGAGTACGTCAAGGCTGTATATTGTCACCCTGCTTATTTAACTTACATGCAGAGTTCATCATGAGACACACTGGTCTGGAAGAAGCCCAAGCTGAAATCAAGATTTCTGGGAGAAATATCAATAACCTCAGATATGCAGATGACACCATCCTTATGGCAGAAAATGAAGAAGAACTAAAGAGCCTCTTGATTAAAGTAAAAGAGGAGAGTGAAAAAGTTGGCTTAAAGCTCAACATTCAGAAAACTAAGATCATGGTATCCAGTCCCATCATTTCATGACAGATAGATTGGTAAACAGTGGAAACAGTGTCAGACTTCATTTTTGGGGGCTCCAAAATCACTGAGATGGTGATTGCAGCCATGAAATTAAAAGACGCTTACTCCTTGGAAGGAAAATTATGACCAACCTGGATAGCATATTAAAAAGCAGAGACATTACCTTGTCAACAAAGGTCTGTCTAGTAAAGGCTTTGGTTTTTCCTGTGGTCATGTATGGATGTGAGAGTGGACTATAAAGAAAGCTGAGCACCAAAGAATTGATGCTTTTGAACTGTGGTGTTGGAGAAGACTCTTGAGAGTCCCTTGGACTGCAAGAGATCCAACCAGTCCATCCTAAAGGAGACCAGTCCTGGGTGTTCTTTAGAAGGACTGATGTTGAAGCTGAAACTCCAATACTTTGGCCACCTGATGCGGAGAGCTGACTCATTTGAAAAGAACCTGATGCTGGGAAAAATTGAGAGCAGGTGGAGAAGGGGACAATAGAGGATGAGATGGTTGGATGGCATCCCCGACTTAATGGACATGAGTTTGGGTAAACTCCGGGAGTTGGTGATAGACAGGGAAGCCTGGCATGCTGTGGTTCATAGGGTTACAAAGAGTCAGTCAGACATGACTGAGCGACTGAACTGAACTGAACTGAAAACAACAAATTAAATACTGAATCAATATTATGTGAATTTTGTGGAATTCTTCATACTGTTCACTTGATTAGAATGACGCTAACTTTAAATTTTAAAAGGGTTGATATTTTAATATAAAAAAATGAAAACATCTTATAATAAAATCCTCATGTGGGGACTCATTCATAGTTTACAGCTCTATTAAAATATAATGGAAGTATAATGAATTAGATATATATTCAATTTAAAAAGTTTTGATTTATCAACATACCTATGAAACCATCATACATATGAGACATGTAGTTTTTCAATGCAGAAGTGCAGTGTGTCTCTCTTAGCTGGCAAAGCAATAAAGCTATCCTTTTCTGCTTCACCCAAAACTCTTTTCCTGGGATTTCATTCAGCACCAAAGTAGAGAGAGGCTGAGCTTTCAGTAACAACCTCATTTCTCTGATAGATCTAAGAAGAACTGTTGATTTTTCAGTTTGTTCTGCTTTTTTATTTGTTGGGAAGGAGTGATGACTTCTAAGACCCGTACACGCTGTATGGGAAGCTTGAGCCCCATTCTCTCTGGTCAAACAGGGTGAGCAAACTGAAATGACTCACTAAATCAACTAAGGAGCTACCCCACGTCCGAGGTCAGGGGTGGTGGCCGAGAGGAGCAACCCCACGTCCAAGGAACAGTGGCTGCACGGGTGCACAAGGGCCTAGAGGAGCTATTCCACATTCAAGGTCAGGAGGGGTGGCAGTGAGGAGATACCCTTCGTCCAAGGCAAGGAGCAGCAGCTGCGCTTTGCTGGAGCAGCCGTGAAGAGCTACCCCACATCCAAGGTAAGAGAAACCCAAGTCAGACAGTAGGTGTTGCAAGAGGGCATCAGAGGGCAGACACACTGAAACCATAATCACAGAAAACTAGTCAATCTAATCACTCTAGGACCACAGCCTTGTCTAATTTAATGAAACTAAGCCATGCCCTGTGGGGCCACCCAAGATGGGTGGGTCATGGTGGAGAAGTCTGACAGAATGTGGTCCAATAGAGAAGGAAATGGCAAACCACTTCCATATTCTTGCCTTGAGAACTCCATGAACAGTATGAAAAGGCAAAATGATAGGGTACTGAAAGAGGAACTCCCCAGGTCTGTAGGTGCCCAAT
Organism: Bos indicus; assembly: GCF_029378745.1. NCBI lineage: Eukaryota > Metazoa > Chordata > Mammalia > Artiodactyla > Bovidae > Bos > Bos indicus. The sequence continues at coordinate 10,274,635 of NC_091761.1, read as the reverse complement.
ATGCTACTGGAGATCAGTGGAGAAATAACTTCAGAAAGAATGAAGGGTTGGAGCCAAAGCAAAAACAATACCCAGTTGTGGATGTGACTGGTGATAGAAGCAAGGTCCAATGCTGTAAAGAGCAATATTGCATAGGAACCTGCAATGTTAGGTCCATGAATCAAGGCAAATTGGAAGTGGTCAAACAGGAGATGGCAAGAGTGAATGTCGACATTCTAGGAATCAACGAACGAAAATAGACTGGAATGGGTGAATTTAACTCAGATGACCATTATATCTACTACTGCGGGCAGGAATCCCTTAGAAGAAACGGAGTAGCCATCATGGTCAACAAAAGAGTCTGAAATGCAGTACTTGGATGCAATCTCAAAAATGACGGAATGATCTCTGTTCATTTCCAAGGCAAATCATTCAATATCACAGTAATCCAAGTCTATGCCCCAACCAGTAATGCTGAAGAAGCTGAAGTTGAACGGTTCTATGAAGACCTACAAGACCTTTTAGAACTAACACCCAAAAAAGATGTCCTTTTCATTATAGGGTACTGGAGTACAAAAGTAGGAAGTCAAGAAACACCTGGAGTAACAGGCAAATTTGGCCTTGGAATACAGAATGAAGCAGGGCAAAGGCTAATAGAGTTTTGTCAAGAGAACGCACTGGTCATAGCAAACAGCCTCTTCCAACAACACAAGAGAAGACTCTACACCTGGACATCACCAGATGGTCAACATCGAAATCAGATTGATGATATTCTTTTCAGCCAAAGATGGAGAAGCTCTATACAGTCAGCAAAAACAAGACCAGGAGCTGACTGTGGCTCAGAACATGAGCTCCTTATTGCCAAATTCAGACTTAAATTGAAATAGGGAAAAGCACTAGACCATTCAGGTATGACCTAAATCAAATCCCTTGTGATTATACAATGGAAGTGAGAAATAGATTTAAGGGACTAAATCTGATAGACAGAGTGCCTGATGAACTATGGACTGAGGTTTGTGACATTGTACAGGAGACAGGGATCAAGACCATCCCCATGGAAAAGAAATGCAAGAAAGCAAAATGGCTGTCTGAGGAGGTCTTACAAATAGCTCTGAAAAGAAGAGAAGCGAAAAACAAAGGAGAAAAGGAAAGATATACCAATTTGAATGCAGAGTTCCAAAGAATAATAAGTAGAGATAAGAAAGCCTTCCTCAGCGATCAATGCAAAGAAACAGAGGAAAACAACGGAGTGCCGAAGACTAGAGAAATCTTCAAGAAAATTAGAGATACCAAGGGAATATTTCATGCAAAGATGGGCTCAATAAAGGACAGAAATGGTATGGACCTAACAGAAGCAGAAGATATTAAGAAGAGGTGGAGAGAATACACAGAAGAACTGTACAAAAAAGATCTTCACGACCCAGATAATCAAGATGGTATGATCACTCACCTAGAGCCAGACATCCTGGAATGTGAAGTCAAGTGGGCCTTAGAAAGCATCACTACGAACAAAGCTATTGGAGGTGATGGAATTCCAGTTGAGCTATTTCAAATCCTGAAAGCTGATGCTGTGAAAGTGCTGCACTCAATATGCCAGCAAATTTGGAAAACTCAGCAGTGGCCACAGGACTGGAAAAAGTCAATTTTCATTCCAATCCCAAAGAAAGGCAATGCCAAAGAATGCTCAAACTACCACACAAGTGCAGTCATCTCACGTGCTAGTAAAGTAATGCTCAAAATTCTCCAAGCCAAGCTTCAGCAATATGTGAACCATGAACTTCCAGATGTTCAAGCTGGTTTTAGAAAAGGCAGAGGAACCAGAGATCAAATTGCCAACATCCGCTGGATCATCGAAAAAATAAGAGCATACCAGAAAAACATCTGTTTCTGCTTTATTGACTATGCCAAAGCCTTTGACTGTGTGGATCACAATAAACTGTGGAAAATTCTGAAAGAGATGGGAATACTAGACCACCTGACCTGCCTCTTGAGAAACCTATATGCAGGTGAGGAAGCAATAGTTAGAACTGGACATGGAACAACAGACTGGTTCGAAATAGGAAAAGGAGTATGTCAAGGCTGTATATTGTCACCCTGCTTATTTAACTTATATGCAGAGTACATCATGAAAAACACTGGGCTGGGAGAAGCACAAGCTGGAATCGAGATTGCCAGGGGAAATATCAATAACCTCAGATATGCAGATGATACCACCTTTATGGCAGAAAGTGAAGAAGAACTAAAGAGCCTCTTGATGAAAGTGAAAGGAGAGAGTGAAAAAGTTGGCTTAAAGCTCAACATTCAGAAAACTAAGATCATGGCATCTGGTCCCATCACTTCATGGGAAATAAAGAAGGAAACAGTGGAAACAGTGTCAGACTTTATTTTTGGGGGCTCCAAAATCACTGCAGATGGTGACTGCAGCCACGAAATTAAAAGACATTTACTCCTTGGAAGGAAATTTATGACCAACATAGATAGCATATTGAAAAGCAGAGACATTGCTTTGCTAATAAAGGTCCATCTAGTCAAGGCTATGGTTTTTCCTGTGGTCATGTATGGATGTGAGAGTTGGACTGTGAGAAAGCTGAGCGCCGAAGAATTGATGCTTCTGAACTGTGGTGTTGGAGAAGACTCTTGAGAGTCCCTTGGACTGCAAGGAGATCCAACCAGTCCATTCTGAAGGAGATCTGCCCTGGGTGTTCTTTTGAAAGAATGATACTAAAGCTGAAACTCCAGTACTTTGGCCACGTCATGTGAAGAGTTGACTCATTGGAAAAGACTCTGATGCTGGGAGGGATTGGGGGCAGGAGGAAAAGGGGATGACAGAGGATGAGATGGCTGGATGGCATCACTGACTCGATGGACGTGAGTTTGAGTGAACTCCAGGAGTTGGTGCTGGACAGGAAGGCCTGGCGTGCTGCTATTCAGGGAGGCCTGGCATGCTGCTATTCATGGGGTTACAAGAGTCGGACATGACTGAGTGACTGAACTGAACTGAACTGAACTGATGAAACCATCATAGCAAATCAAGATAATGAACATACAGTCACCCCCAAAAGTTTAAATAATCTCCCCTCTCATGCCCAGGCAGCCACTCATCTGCTTTCTGTCACTATAGATTAATTTGTATATCCCAGAATTTAAATAAGTGTGTGTGTGTGTGTGTGTGTGTGTGTGTGTGTGTGTGTATAATGTCCACTTTTTTTCCTCTATATGTGTTCATGCTCAGTTACTTAGTCATGTTCAACTTTTTTTGCAACCCGGTAGACTGTAGCCTGCCAGGTTTCTCTGTCCATGGGGTTTTCCAGGCGAGAGTACTGGAGTGGGTTGCCATTTCCTACTCCAGAGGATTTTCCTACACAGGGGTCAAATTTGTGTCTTTTGTGTTCCCTGCCTTAGCAGACAGATTCTTTACCACCATGCTACCTGGGAAGCCCTTTTCTCCTCTGGCTTGTTGTAAATAGCATAATTATCTTGAGATTCATTGATGTTGTTGCTTGAATCAGTATTATTTTAAATTATTGAGTAGTATTTCATTATATGGATATACCACAACTTGCATATCCATTCATGTGTTAATTGATAATTGATGTTTGAGTTGCTTACCTTATGGGATTACCAAAAATAAAGCATCACAACTTCCCTGGTGGCTCAGATGGTAGAGCATCTGTCTACAATGTGAGAGACCTGGGTTCAATCCCTGGTTTGGGAAGATTCCCTGGAGAAGGAAATGGCAACCCACTCCAGTACTTCTTGCCTTGAAAATCCCATGGATGGAAGATGGTGGAGGAGTAGGATGGGGAGAACACTTTCTTCCCCACAAATTCATCAAAAGAACATTTAAACGCCGAGTAAATTCCACAAAACAACTCCTGAATGACAGCAGAAGACATCAGGCACCCAGAAAAGCAATCCATGTCTTTGAAAGGAGGTAGGAAAAAATATATAAGACAAAAAAAGAGACAAAAGAGGGAGGGACGGAGTTCAGTTCCAGGAAGGGAGTCTTAAAAAGAGAGACGTTTCCAAACACCAGGAAACCTTCCCACTGCCGAATCTGTGCTGAGCCTTGGAAGAACAGAGGGCAACATAACAGGGAGGAAAAATAAATAAACTATTAAAACCCGCAGATTACGAGCCTTACGGTAACTCCCTCAGCAGAGAAGCAGCACAGATGCCTGTACACACCACTAGCAAGCAGGGGCTGGGCAGGGAGGCGCGGCGCGGGCTGCATCACTTAGAGTAAGGATCTGGCCTGAATACCCCGAGTGCTATCTGAGTGAAATAATTTGGGCTAGCAAACCAGACTGTGGGATATCTACCACGCAAAAAGCCAGCCCTAACCTAAGACACTGCCAGGCCCACGCACGGAACAAAGGACTGTCCAGAGATAGCTGGCTCAGACCGTCTCCCTCTGGTGACAGGCAGCCAGAGCCGGGAGGGGGAAATAGCAGCCCCAGAGAGACATTATCTACAAAACTGTAAGCAGGCTTCTTTGCTAACTAAAACTTCTTGGGGTCTGGACGGTCAATATCCGCCTGAGAAGGTGTGCCAGCTGTACACTTAGATAACCGAGCGGTGGGGAGGCAATAAGTCGCAAGCAATTGCGCTCACCAAACACCTCATCACCTGAGCTGCTCAGACCCAGGAAGGGCACAAAACACAGGCCCAACCGAGTCTGCACCTCTGAGGACTACCAGAGTGCCTGAACCTGAGCGGCTTAGACCTGGGAGGTGCAAGCAGCCCAGGGCCAGCCACAGATTGTTCCTGGCAGAGCAACCTAGAGCCTGAGCAGTGTGGGCAGGGAGGCTACATGCGCCATGAGCAGGGGCAGGCCCAGTGTGGCTGAGGTACTGCGAGCACACGCCAGTGTTATTTGTTTGCAGCATCCCTCCCTCCCCACAGTGCCACTGAACAAGTGAGCCTAAAAAAAAAAAAAAGTGCCCGCCACCATCCCCTTTGTGTCAGGGCAGAAACCACACACTGAAGAGACCAGCAAACAGAAGAAGCTATAACAAAGGGGACCACCTTGGAAGCTACAGGCAATAGATTAAAACCCTGTGGTTAGTACTGAATACATAGGAAGGGGCCTAGAGATCTTGAGAAATATAAGTCGGACCAAGGAACTAGCCAAAAATGAACTGACCCCCCAATACCCACAACAAAACCAGAGAAAGTCCTAGATATATTTTTACTATTTTTATGATCATTCTTTCTTTCTTTTTTTTAATTTAAAAAAAATTTTAAGTCCTCTATTATTCCTTTAATTTTCACTTTTATAACCTACTATTACTTTGCAAAAAAAAAAAAAGACCTTTTTTTTTAAAAAAGCAAACTTCATATATATATATTTTATAATTTTTGTGACCTTTTTTTTTCCTTCTTTTCTTTAACATTGTATTTTTGAAATTCCAAACTCTACTCTAGATTTTTAATTTTAGCTTTTTGGTATTTGTTATCAATTTTGTACCTGTATTTTCTTTATAATTTTTGTGACTTTGTTTGTTTTTGTTTGTTTGTTTTTTCTCTCTTTCTTTCCCTTCTTTTTTATAACACTGTATTTTTGAAATTCCAGACTCTACTCTAGATTTTTAACTTTTGCTTTTTGGTATTTGTTATCAATTTTGTACATATATTTTCTTTATAATTTTTGAGACTTTTTTTTTTTTTTTTCTCTCTTTCTTTTCCTTCTTCTTTTCTTTAACACTGTATTTTTGAAATTCCAAACTCTACTCTAGATTTTTAATTTTTTCTTTTAGGTATTTGTTACCAATTTTGTACCTTTAAGAACCCAATCTTCAGTACCCATTTTTCACTAGGGAGCGAGATTACTGGCTTGACTGCTCTCTCCCCCTTTGGACTCTCCTTTTTCTCCACCAGGTCACCTGTGTCTCCTCCCTAACCCCACTCTACTCTACTCAACTCTGTGATTTTCTATGTGTTCCAGACGGTGGAGAACACTTAGGGAACTGATTACTGGCTGGATCTGTCTCCCTCCTTTTCATTCTCCCTTTTATCCTCCTGGCCACCTCTGTCTCCTTCCTCCTTCTTCTCTTCTCTGTATAACTCTGTGAACATCTCTGAGCAGTCCAGCTGTGGAGTGCACATAAGGAAGTGATTACTGGCTAGCCCATTCTCTCCTCTATTGATTCCACCTCATCTCATTTGGGTCACCTCTAACTACGTCCTCCCTCTTCTCTTCTCCATGTAACGCTGTGAACCTCTCTGGGTGACCCTCACAGTGGAGAAACTTTTCATCTTTAACATAGATGTTTTACCAATGGTGCTGTATAGAAGGAGAAGTTTTGAGACTACTGTAAAAATAAGACTGATAACTGGAAGCAGGAGGCTTAAGTCCAAACCCTAACTCCAGGGAACTCCTGACTCCAGGGAACATTAATTGACAGAAGCTCATCAAACACCTCCATACCAACACTGAAACCAAGCACCACACAAGGGCCAACAAATTCCAGGGCAAGACATACCAAGAAAATTCTCCAGCAACACAGGAACACAGCCCTGAGCTCCAAGATACAGGCTGCCCAAAGTCACCCCAAAACCATAGACATCTCATAACTCATTACTGGACACTTCATTGCACTCCAGAGAGAAGAAATACAGCTCCACCCACCAGAACACTGACACAAGCTTCCCTAACCAGGAAACCTTGACAAGCCACCTGTACAAACCCACACACAGCAAGGAAACACCACAATAAAGAGAACGCCACAAACTGCCAGAATACAGAAAGGACACCCCAAACTCATCAATTTAAACAAGATGAAGAGACAGAGGAATACCCAGCAGGTAAAGGAACAGGATAAATGCCCACCAAACCAAACAAAAGAGGAAGAGATAGGGAATCTACCTGATAAAGAATTCCGATAATGATAGTGAAATTGATCTAAAATCTTGAAATCAAAATGGAATCACAGATTAATAACCTGGAGACAAGGATTGAGAAGATGCAGGAAAGGTTTAACTAGGACCTAGAAGAAATAAAAAAGAGTCAATATATAATGAATAATGCTATAAATGAAATCAAAAACACTCTGGAGGCAACAAATAGTAGAATAACAGAGGCAGAAGATAGGATTAGTGAATTAGAAGATAGAATGGTAGAAATAAATGAATCAGAGAAGAAAAAAGAAAAATGAATTAAAAGAAATGAGGACAACCTCAGAGACCTCCAGGATGATATTAAATGCTACAACATTCAAATCATAAGGGTCCCAGAAGCAGAAGACAAAAAGAAAGACCATGAGAAAATACTTGAGGAGATAATAGTTGAAAACTTCCTTAAAATGGGGAAGGAAATAATCACTCAAGTCCAAGAAACCCAGAGAGTCCCAAACAGGATAAACCCAAGGAAAAACACCCCAAGACACATATTAATCAAATTAACAAAGGTCAAACACAAAGAACAAATATTAAAAGCAGCAAGGGAAAAACAACAAATAACACACAAGGGAATTCCCATAAGGATAACAGCTGATCTTTCAATAGAAACTCTTCAAGCCAGGAGGGAATGGCAAGACATACTTAAAGTGATGAAAGAAAATAACCTACAGCCCAGATTATTGTACCCAGCAAAGATCTCATTCAAATATGAAGGAGAAATCAAAAGCTTTACAGACAAGCAAAAGCTGAGAGAATTCAGCACCACCAAACCAGCTCTCCAACAAATACTAAAGGATATTCTCTAGACAGGAAACATAAAAACAGTGTATAAATTCGAACCCAAAACAATAAAGTAAATGGCAAAAGGATCATATGTATCAATAATTACCTTAAACGTAAATGGATTGAATGCCCCAACCAAAAGACAAAGACTGGCTGAATGGATACAAAAGCAAGACCCCTACATATGTTGTCTACAAGAGACCCACCTCAAAACAGGGGACACATACAGACTGAAAGTGAAGGGCTGGAAAAAGATTTTCCATATAAATAGGGACCAAAAGAAATCAGGAGTAGCAATACTCATATCATATAAAATAGACTTTAAAACAAAGGCTGTGAAAAGAGACAAAGAGGTCACTACATAATGATCAAAGGATCAATCCAAGAAGAAGATATAACAATTATAAATATATATGCACCCAACATGGGAGCACAATATGTAAGACAAATGCTAACAAGTATGAAAGGAGAAATTAACAATAACATAATAATAGTGGGAGACTTTAATACCCCACTCACACCTATGGATAGATCAACTAAACAGAAAATTAACAAGGAAACACAAACTTTAAATGATACGATACACCAGTTAGACCTAATTGATATCTATAGGACATTTCATCCCAAAACAATGAATTTGACCTTTTTCTCAAGTGCACATGGAACTTTCTCCAGGATAGATCACATCCTGGGCCATAAATCTAGCCTTGGTAAATTCAAAAAAATTGAAATCATTCCAAGTATCTTTTCTGACCACAATGCAGTAAGATTACATCTCAATTACAGGAGAAAAACTATTAAAAATTCCAACATATGGAGGCTGAACAACATGCTGCTGAATAACCAAAAAATTACAGAAGAAATAAAAAAAGAAATCAAAATTTGCATAGAAATGAATGAAAATGAAAACACAACAACCCCAAACCTGTGGGACATGGTAAAAGCAGTCCTAAGGGGAAAGTTCATAGCAATACAGGCATACCTCAAGAAACAAGAAAAAAGTCAAATAAATAACCTAACTCTACACCTAAAGCAACTAGAAAAGGAAGAAATGAAGAACCCCAGGGTTAGTAGAAGGAAAGAAATCTTAAAAATTAGGGCAGAAATAAATGCAAAAGAAACAAAAGAGACCATAGCAAAAATCAACAAAGCCAAAAGCTGGTTCTGTGAAAGGATAAATAAAATTGACAAACCATTAGCCAGACTCATCAAGAAACAAAGGGAGAAAAATCAAATCAATAAAATTAGAAATGAAAATGGAGAGATCACAACAGACAACACAGAAATATGAAGGATCATAAGAGACTACTATCAGCAATTATATGCCAATAAAATGAACAACGTGGAAGAAATGGATTAATTCTTAGAAAAGTACAACTTTCCAAAACTGAACCAGGAAGAAATAGAAAATCTTAACAGACCCATCACAAGCATGGAAATTGAAACTGTAATCAAAAATCTTCCAGCAAACAAAAGCCCAGGTCCAGATGGCTTCACAACTGAATTCTACCAAAAATTTAGAGAACAGCTAACACCTATCCTACTCAAACTCTTCCAGAAAATTGCAGAGGAAGGTAAACTTCCAAACTCATTCTATGAGGCCACCATACCCTAATACCAAAACCTGACAAAGATCCCACAAAAAAAGAAAACTACAGGCCAATATCACTGATGAACATAGATGCAAATATCCTTAACAAAATTCTAGCAATCAGAATCCAACAACACATTAAAAAGATCATACACCATGACCAAGTGGGCTTTATCCCAGGGATGCAAGGATTCTTAAATAACTATAAATCAATCAGTGTAATACACCACATAAACAAATTGAAAAATAAAAACCATATGATTATCTAAATAGATGCAGAGAAAGCCTTTGACAAAATTCAACACCCATTTATGATAAAAACTCTCCAGAAAGCAGGAATAGAAGGAACATACCTCAACATAATAAAAGCTATATATGACAAACCCACAGCAAACATTATCCTCAATGGTGAAAAATTGAAAACATTTCCTCTAAAGTCAGGAACAAGACAAGGGTGCCCACTTTCACCATTACTATTCAACATAGTTTTGGAAGTAGTGGCCACAGCAATCAGAACAGAAAAAGAAATAAAAGGAATCCAGATTGGAAAAGAAGAAGTAAAACTCTCACTGTTTGCAGATGACATGATCCTCTACATAGAAAACCCTAAAGACTCCACCAGAAAATTACTAGAACTAATCAATGATTATAGTAAAGTTGCAGGATATAAAATCAACACACAGAAATCCCTTGCATTCCTATACACTAATAATGAGAAAACAGAAAGAGAAATTAAGGAAACAATTCCATTCACCATTGCAATGGAAAGAATAAAATGCTTAGGAATATATCTACCTAAAGAAACTAAAGACCTATATATAGAAAACTATAAAACACTGGTGAAAGAAATCAAAGAGGACACTAATAGATGGAGAAATATACCATGTTCATGGATTGGAAGAATCAATATAGTGAAAATGAGTATACTGCCCAAAGCAATTTATAGATTCAATGCAATCCCTATCAAGCTACCAATGGTATTCTTCACAGAGCTAGAACAAATAATTTCACAATTTGTGTGGAAATACAAAAAACCTCGAATAGCCAAAGCAATCTTGAGAAAGAAGAATGGAACTGGAGGAATCACCCTGCCTGACTTCAGGCTGTACTACAAAGCCACAGTCATCAAGACAGTATGGTACTGGCACAAAGACAGAAATATAGATCAATGGAACAAAATAGAAAGCCCGCGGATTAATCCACGCACATATGGACACCTTATCTTTGACAAAGAAGGCAAGAATATACAATGGAGAAAAGACAATCTCTTTAACAAGTGGTGCTGGGAAAACTGGTCAACCACTTGTAAAAGATTGAAACTAGAACACTTTCTAACACCATATACAAAAATAAACTCAAAATGGATTAAAGATCTAAACATAAGACCAGAAACTATAAAACTCCTAGAGGAGAACATAGGCAAAACACTCTCTGACATACATCACAGCAGGATCCTCTATGACCCACCTCCCAGAATATTTGAAATAAAAGCAAAAATAAACAAATGGGACCTAATTAAACTTAAAAGCTTCTGCACAACAAAGGAAACTATAAGCAAGGTGAAAAGACAGCCTTCAAAATGGGAGAAAATAATAGCAAATGAAGCAACTGACAAACAACTAATCTCAAAAATATACAAGCAACTCCTACACCTCAATTCCAGAAAAATAAATGACCCAATCAAAAAATGGGCCAAAGAACTAAATAGACATTTCTCCAAAGAAGACATACAGATGGCTAACAAACACATGAAAAGATGCTCAACATCACTCATTATCAGAGAAATGCAAATCAAAACCACTATGAGGTACCATTTCACGCCAGTCAGAATGGCTGCAATCCAAAAGTCTACAAGTAATAAATGCTGGAGAGGATGTGGAGAAAAGGGAACCCTCTTACACTGTTGGTGGGAATGCAAACTAGTACAGCCACTATGGAGAAGAGTGTAGAGATTCCTTAAAAAACTGGAAATAGAACTGCCTTATGATCCAGCAGTCCCACTGCTGGGCATACACATTGAGGAAACCAGAATTGAAAGAGACACGTGTACCCCAATGTTCATCGCAGCACTGTTTATAATAGCCAGGACATGGAAGCAACCTAGATGTCCATCAGCAGATGAATGGATAAGAAAGCAGTGGTACATATACACAATGGAGTATTACTCAGCCATTAAAAAGAATACATTTGAATCAGTTCTAATGAGGTGGATGAAACTGGAGCCTATTATACAGTGAAGTAAGCCAGAAAGAAAAACACCAATACAGTATACTAATGCATATATATGGAATTTAGAAAGATGGTAACGATAACCCTGTATACGAGACAGCAAAAGAGACACTGATGTATAGAACAGTCTTTTGGACTCTGTGGGAGAGGGAGAGGGTGGGATGATTTGGGGGAATAGCATTGAAATATGTATAATATCACATATGAAATGAGTCGCCAGTCAAGGTTCGATGCACGATACTGGATGCTTGGGCCTGGTGCACTGGGACGACCCAGAGGGATGGTATAGGGAGGGAGGAGGGAGGAGGGTTCAGGATGGGGAACACATGTATGCCTGTGGTGGATTCATTTCGATATATGGCAGAAACAATACAATATTGTAAAGTTTAAAAATAAAATAAATAATAAAATAAAAGGAAGGAAAAATAAAAAAAAAAAAAAGAAAAGAAAATCCCATGGATGGAGGAGCTTGGTGCAGGCTCCTATCCATGGGGTCACAAAGAGTCGGGCATGACTGAGCAACTTCACTTCATTTCACTAGTGTTTATGTGGACATTCCTTTTATATCTCTTTTTTTTTTATTTTATTTTTTTTTTCCTTTTATATCTCTTCAGTATACAACTGGCAGGGGATGATTAGGTCATACAAAAATCATATGTTTAAAAGGTTAAAATACTGTGAACCATTTTTCCAAAGTAATTATAATAATTTACATCCTTCCAGCAGGGTATAAGAGTTAAAGTTGCTCTGAGCACTTATCAATACTTGGTATGGCCCAAACGCTTGATTTTGACGATACTCCTAGGGATACAGTGGTGTCTCATTATGGTTTATTTTGCATTTCTCTAATGACTAATGATCTTAAGCATCTTTTTGTGTGTTGATTTACATCAATACATATCCTTTACTAAAGTGTGTTCAAAACTTTTGTCCATTATTAATTGGGTTATATGTATTGTTTTTTACCAAGTTGTAAGAATTCTTTTTATATTTTAGAAAGAAGTCCTTTGTCAGATAAATGTTTGGAAATATTTTCTTCCAGTCAGTAGTTTGTCTTTTCTTTTTTGTAACAATATTCATTGAAGAGTATTTTTTAAATTTTTGATGAAATCCACTTTAGCAATTTTTCATTTGTGTTCTGTACTTTGTGTATCTTGTTGAAGAGATCTTTGTCAAATCCAGGGTCACTAAAAGTTTCTCCTCTTTCTTCTAAAGGGTTCATCCTCACATTTAGATCTATTATTCACTTTGAGTTAAATTTTGAATTTAGTGTGAAGTAAGGGTTGGCCTTTTATTTGTTTTTCTATGGCTACCCAGCATCATTTCTTATAAGTTCATCCTTTTTTCCACTCAGTTGCCTTGGTACCTGAGTCAAGAATCAATTGCTTATATTTGTGTGGTCTATATGTCCATTTTCATGTCAATACAAAGCTGTCATGACTAGAACAGATTTTTCTTAGGTGTTGAAAGCAGACAGTGTGACCAGTAACTTTGGTATTCTTTTTCAAAATCATTTTAGGTATTGTATTATATTTATATTTCTTTTTAAGTTTTAGAATCTGCTTGTCAATTTCTATAATGAAGACTGCTGGAATCTTAAATATGACTGCTGAAAACTTTAGAAAAATTTAGGAAGAATTAATATTTTACAACAACTTTCCAATAAAAATTAATATGATATATTCCTGTACCTATGGCTTCCCTGGTGGCTCATATGGTATAAATGTGCCAGCAATGCAGGAGACCTGGGTTTGATCACTTGGTTGGGAATATTCCTTGAAGAAGGGAATGGCAACCCACTCCAGTGTTCTTGCCTGCAAAATTCTATGGACAGAGGAGTCTGGTGGGCTACAGTTCGCGGGGTTACAAAGAGTTGGACATGACTACTCACATAGGTCTTCTCAGAGTTTTGTAGTTCTCAATGTTGCATACTTTTTTCAAATTTATCTCTGCTTGATGCTTCTGTAAATAGTATTTATTTTAATTTCAATTTTCAATAGTAGTGTATAGAAACAATAGATTTTTAAGTGTTTTTACAGGTATATTAATTGTTATAATTGATATTTTTTAAACCACATATTTAATGCATATAATTTGATGAGTTTAATGCATGCATACAATTGTGATAGCATCACCACAATCAAGGTAATAAACATCCATCACCACCAAAAGTTTCCTTGCATCTCTTTGATTTTGGGGGGTGAGGTTGTTTTTTCATGTGTGTGTAGTAAAAGCACTTAATATTAGATCCATTCACTTAAATTTTTAAGTGCATCATTTCAATTGTTAACTATAGGCAGTATGTTGCATAGAAGATGTTTAGAGCTTATTCAATTTGTATAAATATAACAGCTCCCCATTTCTCCCCTCCTCCCATCCATTGACAACCACCATGCTATTTTCTGCTTCTATAATTTGACTATTTTAGGTATCTCATATAAATGGAATTATGCACTGTTTGTTTATGACTTATTAGGTTGCTCAATGGTAAAGAATTCGCCTGCTAATGCAGGAGACACAGGTTCAATCCCTGGGTCAGGAAGATCCCCCAGAGGAAGAAATGACAACATGCTTCAGTATTCTTGCCTGGAAAATTTCATGGATAAAGGATCCAGGTGAGCCACAGTCCATGGAGTGGCAAAGAGTTGGACATGACTGAATGAGCATGTATGCATCCATATTAAAATTAGGATAGTATCTTCCCGATCCATCCATACTTTGCAAATGATAGAATTTCCTTTTTCCTAAGACTGATAATATTCCATTGTATTTATATACCCTATTATCTCTGTCAATGAACATTTGGGTTGTTATCATATTTTGGTTATTGTGAATAATTTTGCAATAAACATTTTCATTAGTTTTCATAAATTTACATATATTGGAGTAATTTCATATATTTTCTATCTTGGAATCTTGCTACACTCATAAATTAGTTCTAGTAAATTTTTCATAGATTTCTTTGCATTTTCTACATAATTAGATATTCCACAAATAAAAAGTTTTACCTCTTTCTTTCCAATTTATATGTCTTGTATTTCTTTTCCTCACTCCATTACATTAGTTAGGAATTCCAATAAAAGATTAAAAGAAGTGAGGAGAAAGGATATCTTTGCCATTGTCTCCATGTTAGAAATAAACAACCAGATTTTACCCATTAAATATGGTGTTGTGCTGTGCTTGTGCTTAGTACCTCAGTCATGCCCGACTCTGTGACCCCATGTGCTGGGGCCCTCCAGGTTCCTATGTACATGAGGATTCTCCAGGTAAGGATACTGGAGTGGGTTGCCATGTCCTCTTCCAAGGGCCTTCCCAACCCAGGGATCAAATTCAGGTCTCCTGCATTGTAGGCGGATTCTTTACCAGTTGAGCTACCAGGGAAGCCTTAAATATGGTGTTAGTCATTGCTTTTCTTAAAGTCGTACATCAAACTAGGGAAGTTATATTCTATTCCTAAATGACTTAGAATTTTACTCACAAATATAGGTTGATTTGCTGGGGGGAAACTATACAAAAAAGATCTTCATGACACAGATAATCAAGATGGTGTGGTCACTCACCTAGAGCCAGACATCCTGGAATGCAAGTCAAATGGGACTTAGGAAGCATCACTACAAACAAAGCTAGTGAAGATGGTGGAATTCCAGCTGAGCTAGTTCAAATCCTAAAAGATGATGCTATGAAAGTGCTGCACTCAATATGCCAACAAATTTGGGAAACTCAGAAGTGACCACAGAACTGGAAAAGGTCAGTTTTCATTCCAATCCCCAAAAAAGGCAATGCCAAAGAATGCTCAAACTACAGAACAATTTCACTCATCTCACATACTAGCAAAGTATCTCTCAAAATTCTCCAAGTCAGTCTTCAACAGTACATGAACCATGAACTTCCAGATGTTCAAGCTGGTTTTAGAAAAGGCAGAGATCAAATTGCCACATCGAATCGGATCATCAAAAAAACAATAGAGTTCCAAAAAAACATCTATTTCTGCTTTATTGACTATGTCAAAGCCTTTGACTGTATGGATCACAACAAACTGTGGAAAATTCTTCAAGAGATGGAAATACTGGACCACCTGACCTGCCTCCCAAGAAATCTGTATGCAGGTTAATAAGCGACAGTTAGAACTGGGCATGGAACAGTAGACTGGTTCCAAATCGGGAAAGAGGTAGTCAAGGCTGTATATTGTCACCCTGATTATTTAACTTCTATGCAGAGTACATCAAGAGAAATGCTAGGATGGATGAAGCATAAGCTGGAATCAAGATTGCTGGGAGAAATATCAATAACCTCACATACGTAGATGACACCACCCTTATGGCAGAAAGTGAAGAAGAACGAAAGAGCCTCTTGATTAACATGAAAGAGGAGAGTGAAAAATTTGGCTTAAAACTCAACATTCTGAAAATTAAGACCCTTTTTTTAAAATTTAAATTTATTTAATTAGAGGCTAACTAAGATCGTGGTATCTGGTCCCATTCTGTTCAGTTCAGTTCGGTTCAGTCATGTCCAACTCTTTGTGACCCTATGAATTGCAGCACGCCAGGCCTCCCTGTCCATCACCAACTCCCAGAATTCACCCAAACTCATGGTCCCATTACTTTATGGGAAATATATGGATATACAATGGAAACAGTGAGAAAATTTGTTTTCTTGGGCTCCAAAATCACTGCAGATGGTGACTGCAGCCATGAAATTAAACGATGCTTACTCCTTGGAAGAAAAGTTATGACCAACCAAGACAGCATATTAAAAAGCAGAGACAGTCTTGGCCAACAAAGGTCCATCTAGTCAAAGCTATGGTTTTTCCAGTAGTCATGTATGGATGTGAGAGTTGGACTATAAATAAAGCTGAGTACCAAAGAATTGATGCTTTTGAACTGTGGTGTTGGAGAAGACTCTTGAGATTGCAAGGATATCCAACCAGTCCTGAACTGTGGTGTTGGATAAGACTCTTGAGTCCCTTGGATTGCAAGGAGATCCAACCAGTCCTGAACTGTGGTGTTGGAGAAGACTCTTGAGAGTCCCTTGGATTGCAAGGAGATCCAACCAGTCCGTCTTAAAGGAAATTAGTCCTGAATATTCATTGGAGGGACTGATGCTGAAACTGAAACTCCAATACTTTAGCCACCTGATGTGAAGAACTGACTCATTTGAAAAGACCCTGATTCTGGGAAAGATTTAAGGCAGGAGAAGAAGGGGACAACAGAGGATGAGATGGTTGGATGGCATCACCAACTCGATGGACACTAGTTTGAGTAAACTCCAGGAGTTGTTGATGGACAGGGAGGTCTGCAGTCCATGGGGTTACAAACAGTCAGACTTAACTGAGTGACTGAACTGAACTAATAGGTTGGTTTGTCCAACCTATACATTATTTTTCTTTTCTAAACAGATAATAAGATTAATTACATTGATTGATTTTTTTAGTATTAAACCAGCCTTACATTCTTTGTATAAAATCCATTTGACAAAATTTTATTAAGTATTTTGTGTTTATATTATTAACAGTTAATGATCTATATTTTTGTGTCTTATAGAATTTATGCCAGTTTCAGAAATGAGTTGGACATGTTCCCTCCACTTCTACTGCATGTAAATATAGTGTCAGAGGTATTGTTTTCTTAAATTTTTGGTAGAATTTGCCATTTCAGGCACCTGGACAGTTTCTTTGTGTAAAACTTTTTTACTACATGTTCATTTCCTTTCATGTATATGGGGTGTTTCAAGCTGTTTATTCTTGAGTTAGATTTGTTAGTTTCTATCCTTCATGACCTTTGTTCATTTCATACAAATTGTCAACTTTACTTGTATAAAATTGATCAAAATATGCCCCTTATTTTCCTTTAGAAATGGTAGAATCTGTAGCAATGCCTTCTCTATTACTTATGGTATGGTTTGCTGTTGTTGTTTAGTAGGTAAGTTCTTTCTGACTCTTTTGGGGACCCCGCAAACTGTAGGCTGCCAGTTTCCTCTGTCCATTGGATTCTCTAGGCAAGAAGACTAGAGTGGGTTGCCATTTCCTCCTCCAGGGGATCTTCCAGATCCAAGGATCAAACCCACGTCTGCTGCATGGGCAGGAGGGTTCTTTACCACTGAGCCACCAGGGAAGCCCTATGGTATGTGTAATTTTGTCTTATTTAGTTTCCTTTGTCTCATTAATTGTTACATATCAATCATATTCACTAAACTTCTCAAAGAAATACATTTTTGTTTCTTCAATTTTTTCTGTTATTTTTGTTTTCTATTTCATATGCACCTCTGAACTTTATTGTTTCCTGTCTTATGATTACTTTTTGGTCTACTTTGTTTCACCTTCTCTAATTCCTTAAGATAAAGTTTATATTATTGTCTAAAGATTTATCTTTTAATCTAAATATTCAGTGGTATTAAATTCCTAATAAGCACCCTTTTAACTGTATCACAAAGATTTTTTTGTTTCATTCAGCTTAAAACACTTTAATATTTCTGTTGTTTCTTCTGTTGCCCATCCATGTTCTTAAATTTCCAAATATTTCTATAATTTCCAGATTTTCCTTATTATTTACTTTTAATGTAATTCTACTATGTTCAGACAACATACCTTTTTATGATTTTAATCTTTTAATAATTATTGAAACATACATTTTGGCCCAGAATATTGTGTCTATCTTAGTATTTTTTCCCTATGTTTTTATTCTTCTGTTTAGGGACAGAGTATTTTTCAATGTTATTTAATCACTTGGCATCTCACTTAAATTTAGTCACATCTCCAGGAATAACTGTAATTTGAGGCCCATAGTTGATTAAGATCATTAACTTATGTCAACTAATGAATTTCAGCATATGTTAAAATTAAATGCCTATGTTGTAGAGGCATAAATCCCCACCAGTGCCCTTTCATCTTTTTGCTATATGCATTATTTTAGAAAATTTTGGTTTCCAATTGGGTCAGTTGTGGGCATCTGTTTGAGTGCTGTGTTTCCTCCTCCTGACCCAGGGTACTGAGGGACTTTGTTGTTATTATTGCTTGTTTTGTTGTTTGAATTTTTGTGATAGTTAATGGATATACTTAAAGGAGAGTGTGTCTTCTGTATACTCCTAATATTTACAAGTTTCTTTCTCCAAAGAGTCTCAATTAATTATGGTCAGGTTTAAACATGTTCCCATGGCTTTGTTGGGCTTAGAATCACAGGCTTATGCTAGGTTTATCCTTGACAACACCATAGTAATATCTTTGGTGTTTTTTACCTATACCCTAATTTCCTGTGGTCATGTATGGATGTGAGAGGTGGGCTGTGAAGAAGGCTGAGCACCGAAGAATTGATGCTTTTGAACTGTGATGTTGGAGAAGACTCTTGAGAGTCCCTTGGACTGCAAGGAGATCCAACCAGTCCATTCTGAAGGAGATCAGCCCTGGGATTTCTTTGGAAGGAATGATGCTAAAGCTGAAACTCCAGTACTTTGGCCACCACATGCGAAGAGTTGACTCATTGGAAAAGACTCTGATGCTGGGAGGGATTGGGGGCAAGAGGAGAAGGGGATGACAGAGGATGAGATGGCTGGATGGCATCACTGACTCGATGGACGTGAGTTTGAGTAAACTCTGGGAGTTGGTGATGGACAGGGAGGCCTGGCATGCTGCGATTCATGGGGTCGCAAAGAGTCGGACACGACTGAGCGATTGATCTGATCTGATCAGAAACAGAGGCAAAAGCAGCAGCAAATGCAAAGGCATTTTAGAGGATTCTAGTGATCTTTTAAGAGCATGAAAACCATCATGCCACTTGATGACTGCTCTTGTTCCACATGAGCAAACAACTGGTGCTCTTATACCTTACAGAGCATTGGTCTTTCCCTTAATAAGGGTACACCAACATGGTCACAGCTGAGTTTTTTTTCCTATTAATGTCATTCTTAAGTTTCATTGGCATATATTTTTACTTGAGCATCTATAATTTAGTCTTCAGATCTGTTATGATTTTTCTCCTATTTCTTTTTAGAATACAAAACTCTTCTTAATTTTTTCCTCTTTTGTTCATTTTTCTAGTTAGTTTAAAAATTTTTGATCTAAGGTTAAATTCTGTTTGTTTTTTTACCCTCAAATTGTTGTTTAAGCACATGTAATTCAGCTTGATATTTTGTGTAAAATGCTCCTTTTGCTTCATAATTGTGTACTACCGATGGTGCTGGATCCCACAGCTCGCAAAATGACACCTTTGTTAGACAGATATTAAATTGTCATTCAAGGGCATGGGGAGGCATGATAAAGGGGCATCTTATTTAGCTATGATGGTGATATAACTTTCCTGACTTGTAGTTTAAAATTCCTTTCTAGTAGTTATCACTCTGGCCTTTCTGAACTCTTTTTCAATATTTTACACTTTGAGTTGACTTTCCATTTCAGGGTTTATTTTAGTCTCAATCTCCTATTCTCTCTTCCAATTAGGTTTTCTGTACTCCTTAGGTCTCCACAAAAGTATAAAGTGTGATATTAAGAAGTAATTCTTACAAAAAAAAATTTTTTTAATACTTATGAGAATTTGAAATTTATAGAAAGTTTGGATAGTTTATTTGTTCCATGTACTGTTCTCTAGTTTTTGAGAGAAGTCTGGAGAGATGTAATCAGCCATCATTACTTGAATTCCTCAAACACAATTAACCTTGAGACAAAATCTTATATAAAGAAACTAAGGTAGGTGTTTTTATTTAAGAATAGAAGGTTCTTATTCTCCAAATTCCAGATGAAACGAAATTATTATTTTCTAAAAACTCTGTGTTGAATCAATTTCAGAGCATTTTATATCAGTCCCCAAACCTATAAGAGCAAACCACCAGAAATTATGTAATCAATCTATAAACCCTCCTACTTTTTTGATATTTACCAGTCACTGAAAGCTACTAGTACTAAGTCGCTTCAGTCATGTCCAACTCTGTGTGACCCCATAGACGGCAGTCCACCAGGCTCCAACGTCCCTGGGATTCTCCAGGCAAGAACACTGGAGTGGGTTGCCATTTCCTTCTCCAATGCATGAAAGTGAAAAGTGAAAGTGAAGTCGCCCAGTCGTGTCCAACTCTTTGCGACCCCATGGACTGCAGCCCACCAGGCTCCTCTGTCCGTGGGATTCTCCAGGCAAGAGTACTGGAGTGGGCTGCCATTGCCTTCTCTCCTAGCCCCCCAAATCCCCTATGAGGTTATTTGTTGCTTTTGGAGGAAACTGAACATCCACATATAGCTTTCCATTGCTTATGAAGAAATTAATTCAGTACTTTTGTCTGAGATACTAAGAGGTTGTCTTTTCCATCCTTCAGTAGTATTTAATGACTTCCCAGGTGGTGCTAGTGGTAAAGAATCCACCTACCAATGCAGGAGATGCAGGTTCAATCCCTGGGTAAGGAAGATCCCCTGGAGGAGAAAATGGCAACACACTTCTGTATTCTTTCCTCGAAAATCCCAGGGACAGAGGAACCTGGCGCACTACAGTCCATAAGGTCGCCAAGAGTCAGACACGACTGAAGGAATTTAGCATGCATACACATCTCCTACTTTATTTCTGCCTTCCCAAAGTTTCAAGAGTTATTTCCTTTAAAAGCAGATCAGATTAAGCTCTTTTTTTACTCAGATCTTCAATTATTCTTCAAAGTAAAATTTTCAGCAGACTTTCAAGACACCTAAACTTTTAAGTACAATTGTTCTTTCCCTGAAATTTGCCCTTACACACACACACACATACACATCCTGCACATAACTTTTGTTTTAGCTAAAGCAGCCTGAAAATGAAAAGTGTTAATTTTTCAATCATGACTAACTCTTTGAGACCTTGTGGACTGTAGCCCACCAGATTTCTCTGTCCATGGAATTCTCCAAGCAAGAATACTGGAGTGGATAGCCATTCCCTTCTCCAGGAGATCTTCCCAACCCAGGGATCAAACCCAGGTTTCCTGCATTGCAGGCAGATTCGTTACCACTGTGCCATCTGAGAAGCCAGTAAACAGTATTACGTTCATATTTATATGATGGAAATAAGTGAGTAAAATTTAAACATTTTTTTCTCCAGTCATCATTATTTCCATTTGTAGGATGTATCTGAATTCTTGGGAATATAATCAAATATAAATGAATCAGTCTTCCCAAGAACATGTCTAACTAATTAAACTTCCTTTCCCTGATTACAGCCCTGTGAAGCCCCCAGTCCACCCTTCCTTCAGTGGTCAGGTTTCACAGGTTGAGGGATTTGTTAAAATACTCCCATATAGACTTCCTGCCCATAGCCTATTCTCCAGGCAGTGGAAAACTGACCAATTCCCTGGTGGCTCAGAAGTAAAGAATCTGCCTGCAATGCAGAAGACAGATGAAGTAGGGGCCATGGGTTTGATCCCTAGATCAAGAAAATCCCCTAGAGAGGAGAATAGCAACCCACTCCACCATTCTTGTCTGGAAAATCGCATAGACAGAGTAGCTTGGTGGGATACAGCTCATGGGATACACATATCATCATCATTTTCTAGAAGTGCTGGTGAAGACAAGCAACTATTTTATAGGCTTCCCTACTAGCTCAGTTGGTAAAAAATCCACCTGCAATGCAAGAGACCCGGTTCGATTCCTGGGTCAGGAAGATCTGCTGGAGAAGGAAGGGATAGGCTACCCAGTCCAGTATTCTTGGGCTTCCCTTGTGGTTTAGCTGGTAAAGAATTGGCCTGCAATGCGGGAGACCTGGGTTTGATCCCTGGGTTGGGAAGATCCCCTGGAGAAGGGTACCCACTCCAAC
The DNA here is from genome assembly GCF_029378745.1 of Bos indicus. Lineage (NCBI taxonomy): Eukaryota > Metazoa > Chordata > Mammalia > Artiodactyla > Bovidae > Bos > Bos indicus. Next base: position 10,252,405 of record NC_091761.1, on the reverse strand, counting down.
TTTTTTTACTAACATTTTTATGCTTTGTCATAAATGCATGTCATAAATGTCACCATTTGCTACATTATGGAGGTGTTACATTTTTCTTGAAATATAGAAGAACCTATGGCATCCCAGGGATCCAACCTTCTCACACTAAAAGTTCAAAAGCAAATATCTATAGAAAGTTACCTAGTTCTGTAGTCAAGTCCCATTCAGGTATCTATCTTTGCTATGATTTTAGATGGACTACTATATTTTTATTGGTATTTCAAATTTCCTATGATGACTTCCCTGTGGGATGACATAAAAAAGCAGATATACTATTATGAAGAAAAAACTGGTGCTGTTGAATAAACTGGAACTAACAAGTTGGCATTTTCACTGTCGTTGGGGAGTAATAGATTTCATGGTTAGGAAGAAAAGGTAACCTTTAACATCAGCAGAGCAGAAAGAAACTTGAAAGTGAAGTGGTTGGGCTTTAAAATATTCTGGTTCAGCAGACAGAGCACTCATTTTATACAAAGATCACATCTGATGGTCCATAAGGATGTTTAGATTTAAATTTCATTTTAGTATATGGAGGTATTCCTTTAAAATGCTTCTGTACTACAATGATGAGATATTTAACAGTCCCATTTATCTTTTTATTTGAACTGTCTACACATTAGTTAACTGGTAAATTGATAAAGAATGTCATTGTTTTTATATTAATAAAAAGCATAAAAATGATTTTACCTATTTAAAGGTACCCTGTAATACTTAACCCCTCAGGTGTATAAACTATTTTTCATAAAAGAAAATGTTGAACTCAACAAATTACCACTCATGAGATCTGGCTTTTGTTAAAAAAAAATTGGGAGTATTTTATTACAATTTTATTTTAGAAAACTTACACATACCACAAAATAAATCAAGAGACAAAAACAAAAGTACAAAAGAGAGGAAAAAGACACAAGGAAGATTTTACTTTATCTCCTGAATTCTAGATAAGTCTAAGGAATTCAAGCATAAGGACATGGATGGATTACAGAGAAACAGAATCCCCATCACAGTAGCACTAAGGGAATTGAGGGTGCAGGGGAAGTTGCTTTTGCAGGCACTTTGCAATTTGTTAGTTCTTTTGAAATATATAGGCTTTCTGTCAGACTTTTATAAGCTTTTTCCTTATGCATAAAAATGTGGCAAAAAGTTTCTGTGTGTGTGTGTGTTTCAAGAAGTGTTAGAACCCAAAAAACCCCCTACCAATTAAAAAAAAAAAAAAGGAGAAATTTAAGTATGAGTCAACGTTATGGAAAGGAATCAACTAATTTAGTCAATAGTTATTAACAGTATCTGAGTTCAGAGGTAAAGCCGACTAACAGATCAGGTGTTCTTTCAAGGTCCCAATAACAGCTGCAGAAGGGGAGGCTGGAAGGCACTCACAAACATAAAGCTCATGGTGAAAATTCCAAGTCAGGGAGTAAAACGAATGTGATACCTATATGCAGGGTGTATATATGTGAACACACACACATGCGTGTGTACACACACGGTAAAACCCTGCCTTCTTTCTTTCTAAAATATGAATGGACAAGGAGTGATACACATGAGGAGGACCAAGAGCATGCAAGGGGAAGACGGCGCAAAATGAAAAGCTAATCCCACAGGGAAGGGGAAGGACACAAGAAAGAGAAGGTAAGATAACGATATTCTCAGAGACGACTGAGGGGACATGATTTCTGTACATCAAGAATGGGATTCCAAGAAAAGGATACAATCATATGGCAAGAAAATATCTTAAGAATAAAAGGATCATACCTAAAATTTTAAATGTCAGAAGGCACTTAGGGAAAAAGACAAGGTAACCTCTCAGAACATAGATCAAAAAGACAAATAGATAGAAAACATGAAGAACATTAAATGGAGGCTGAATCCAGGGAGTTCAATATTCATCTCATAGGAATTCCAAAGAGAGAGTGGATGGAATAAAATAAAGAAATAAGATTATTTTCAAGCACTAAAGAAAGACAAGCCTTTAGGCAATTTGTCCTCCAGCACAGGGAGCTCAGCTCGGTGTTCTATGATGACCTATAGGAGTGGGATGGGGGAGGTGGTGGGAGAGATGTCCAAGAGAGAGAAGATACAGGTATACTTAACATCTGATTCACTTTGTCTAACAGGAGAAGCGAATGCAACATTGTAAAGCAATTATACTCCAATAAAAAATAAATAAAATTTTAAAGAGTAAATCTTGATATTTGTCTGTACAATTTTAGACCATACTAAAAATAAAGAAAATATTTTCATAATGGCTACAGAAGAGTCAAAATGAGAATCAAACTGGAAACCAGCATCTCACCAAAAATACTATGTGTTCAAATAATGGAGACATAAGCTTCAAAACACGGAGGAAACTTAAAATGCAGTGTTCAGTCAGTACATCCAATAAGAGTGAAAGCATTTTCATATGTGCAAAGGCTCAATAAGTTAATTTTTCATATACCTTTTCTTAAAAGTTCCTTATAAGTGTGGATATTATAGCAGCACTGAAAGTCAGGTCAGGGATCCACAGAAATAATTCAAAGACTCAGACTACCTTTAAGTTTTTCATTTCTGTGGCAAAGGAAACAAATTTTTAACAGAAATGTCCACACAAACAAGATACAGCACATCCTTGTGTAACTTTTTCCTGGACCTTGTGTCCCTGTAGGGTACACAGCTGCTGGTAAAACTCAAAATTCCTGCTAAGCCACTGTTCTTTTATACTAGGGCTTCAGTTCCCCTTCACATCTTAACCTCGCCACCATGTACTTCTGTTCAAGGAAGTCTTTAGAAACACTTAGCTTTTCTAGATTTTGAAGCAAACTTAATACTAGAAAGGTATTTTTTTTAAATAGGCAAGCACAGTCAGTATCCAGTTGTTCCTGAAAAATATTGCTGTTTACTACTTTCCAGTCTCAGAAAAACCAGTCTTCTCACCATGTCACAACCAAAACACAGCAAAAGAAAACCAGTGAAACCCTGAAGACATGAAATACAGAAGCTGTGGGTCCATTCCAGGAAAAGAGTGAAGGGAAAGTCCTGGGGTAGCACCTGTGCAGGGAGCTGGGAGACACTGGGTCCAGTTGTGAACAGAACACACACACCTCTGGGAGGGAAGGTTCTAGAGCAACTGCACGCACATTTACAGAGTTTCCTTTACCCTTCACTTTTCTAGATTTCACTTTTCTTACTCATCCAGTTGAGGGTAGGTCTACTTGAAACTGAAGGAAATGTTTCAGATTAAGAAAACAAGAGTTTGGATTTTGGGCTGGTCTTCTTATTTTTTTTCACTTTGTTCTTCGGATTTAGGTATTATTATTACCATTTGGGGTGTTTCAACTGGGTTCTCAACAGTAAAATGATTTCACACTTAAAATGAGTTAGCTCAAAAAGAGCTTACTGAAAAAGAGGCTCGTTATCAAACTGTAATGGGATGCAGGAAACCGCTGGATACAACAGGGACCCAGGACGAACAGTAGCAGAGCTCCGCCTCAAGAGATGAGAGAAGATGTTACTGAAACTTGAATGAAGAGAAATTCATGCAGATCAGATGATCTGGTAAGGATCAGCAATCTTAAGGGATGTGACCAGCTCTAGGCAGGGAGTTGGGAGAATGAATGCCCACGACACACCCTTCATCTTTCCCTACTTCCTGCTGGAATTCACCAGGGCTGAACCCAGGTAGAAGCCAGAAGGCACAGAAATCTGAGTAACAGTCAGTCTCCTGAGAAAACAGCAAGGTGGGGCAGGGGGAGGATCTGGAAAGGAAATGAAGATATTTTGCCCATATATCATCCTGAGTTTCCTTATTTTTTTAATAGACAGGATGACCTGTGATCCTCTTGGCTTAAAACGTTTCATCCTTTCATAATTATGTGTAGGATTTTAGTAATTAGACTTTTTGTCTTTTTTTTTTATCCTTATGCTAGTTCTTTTTTTAATATTTATTTATTTGGTTGAGCCAGGTCTTACTTGTTACTTGAGATCTTCAGTCTTCTTTGTGGGATGCGGGATTTTTAGTTGCAGTATATGAACTCTTAGTTGTGGCATGTAGGATCTAATTCCCTCACCAGGGAACAAATCCCAGCCTCCTGAATTGGGAGCACGGAGTCTTAGCCACTGGACTACCACAGAAGTCCCCGATAATTAGGTTTTGATGTAATCCACTAATTATGGAAATGAAGACATCTTTGGTACCAAGACAAATAGCTGTAGCCTCAAGTCACAGGAAACCAAAAAGCTCTGAAGAGTATAGAAAGAGATTGTTGAGTACAAACCCTGCTGAATTTGAAGTAGAGAACTCAGAGGTAAGCTGACCTTACTCTGGAAAAACCCCAGAGTTGTCTTGGTAATGGAAGGGTGATGAAACTGGGAAAGAATTATAAAATGTCACAATTAGTGAAGAGGCAGGAGTTTGGAGTTCAATAGTCTCTGGTTATTATTCCTCTCCTTTTGTTTACAAGTTTTGGTCAAAATGAGCTAGGTAAGAGACATCCATAACTCACTTTTTTGCAAATGTAATCGTAACACTTCTGGCTCATAAGTATAAGAGAACAAACCTGGCATCACATTTTATATGTGGCCACAGGGACATAGGACTCATTAGAAATGAATCTGGCTGCTAGTAACAAGTTCATTCTAAAATTGCTCTGCAGATACTGATAGCTGTGTATGCAACTGTTTCTCTTGGCTGCTTTAAACATGTGATTATCCTTAACTGATAAGTTATGTAAAGCGAATGCAAGAATAATCATTTATCATTTTCCAGAGACTTAAAACTTAAGATGGCTATTGGTGCTCTGACAATTTCATATCACATGCAGAAACCTGAACTTCATTAGCTGAAATGGCTTTATACCCAGGGATTCTTGTTGCTTTTGTTCTGCCTGACTGTTCACTACCTTCCCTTTGCAATGGAGTAAACTACTCATTAATTTTGTATATTTGGTTGGTGACATTTTCCGTTCTCAAAATCCTTGTGATGAATCACACGACACAGTGGAAACAACTATAGAACAAAACAAAAACACACCACATGTGGCTTTCTAACCAGAATTCTGTCAAACAAAATTGGATGCTATGTTCCCATGGTTTCCTTTCAGTAGTAAAAGGGAAAATATATGCTCATAAGCACCATTTCTGTAAATTGCTGAAAAATCTTCATATTAGTGTAGCCTAGAAAATATTTTGGTGGCCAAAAAAAAAAAAAAAATGCTGCAAGAAAACCAAGTAATACATTTTTTTTCTAACATGAAAAATATTCTTTACAAGGACATGGGGCAGAGATGATAACAACAGTTTCATTTATCTCATTCAATAATAAATCTCCCTTGCTGCTGCTGCTGCTAAGTCACTTCAGTCATGTCCGACTCTGTGTGACCCCATAGACGGCAGCCCACCAGACTCCCCCATCCCTGGGATTCTCCAGGCAAGAACACTGGAGTGGGTTGCCATTTCCTTCTCCAATGCATGAAAGTGAAAAGTGAAAGTGACATCGCTCAGTCGTGTCCGACTCTTAGGGACCCCATGGACTGCAGCCTACCAGGCTCCTCCACCCATGGGATTTTCCAGGCAAGAGTACTAGAGTGGGGTGCCATTGCCTTCTCCAAACCCCCTTAGGGAGAAGGTATTTTAACAAGTAAGTGTTTTATCCTGCCTTGTGAAATAAGAATTTTAAAATATCACATATCACACATAGTGAGTAAAGAAAGAGATAGAGTACATAACAAAGAGGAAAGAATAGGACCTGGCCCTTTGAGAGTTAACCTCTGGAAATCAATACATAATGGATGAGGTTGACCATCTCTAGGAGTCTCCTAACAAGAAGCGATGTTGCCTAGGACAAAATTGGAAAACCAAAGGCTACAAATCTAATTATGCCTAATAGGTCTTGAAAGATAATCCTAATTTAATCAGTGGAAGGAAAAGAAGAAAAACAAGGAAACAAAGTCATTTGTGACTAAATAGATTCTACATAAAGTCTTTAGAAAGTGGATCCAGGAAGTATTTTGCCAGGGCTTATCCAGGATTCTCCAAAGCAGTGACAACCCTATCTGGAGGTCTCTATTTAGAGAAAACGGTGATCATCAATCAGGCTTTGTCACAGCCTTCAGAATGTATCTCAAAGCTACCTTCTGATGGCCCTTTAGTTGTCCGTGTTCCCATACACCAGGAAGGAAGCATTCTAATAGGTTATAAAGGAAGAAAAGATCTCCAAAGACAAATTTAAACACTGGAATTTCAAGATCTATGCCAACTACTCATCTGTCCCTAACTAGTAGATCAACTTTGAGAGCTCTCACAAAACTATTTCTCCAGAACTAGAGACCTGACCTCACTGTTTTTTTTTTTTTTTAATCTTCATTTTATTGAAGTATAGTTGATTTACAATGTTGTATTAATTTCTGTTGTAAAGCAAAATGATTCAGTTATACATGTATATATTTTTTTTCATTTTCTGTTCCATTATAGTTTATTATAGGATATAGCTCCCTGTGCTATATAGTAGAACCATTTTTATCCTTATTAAATGGGGTTCTTTTGAACCCTTTGACCATATTTACCTCATAAAACCTTACTTTTTGTTTCTTAAAACTCTCTTCAATTATTCTTTTTTATTATAAAATAATACAGTTTAGAGGCAAAAAAAAAAAAAAAAAAAAAAACTGAAAAGCACAAAAGAAGATGTGTGGCAGAAGGTATGGAATATTACCGACCAAGGAAGCTCACCAAGCCTTGGTGTCTAGGGGTTTCACTCGAATTCCATCCCATAGGAACGACAGACTTCCCACCAGGTGATCTTAGGCTCTATCCTTTCAGAGATTGGGCTTCATGACCCAAAGCTCCCCCTGCCCCGGATCATATTTTGATCATCTGTCTTAATCTGTGATCTTCCCTATGGCTTAATCACAGATCTTCCCTTAATCTGTGAGTTTTCCTGGTGGCTCAGACTGTAAAGCGTCTGCCTACAATGCAGGAGACCCAGGTTCAATCCCTGGGTTGAGAAAATCCTCTGGAGAAGGAAATGGCAACCCACTCCAGTACTCTTGCCTGGAAAATCCCATGGATGGAGGAACCTCATAGGCTACGGTCCATGGGGTTGCAAAGAGTCTGATACGACTGAGCAACTTCTCTCTTCTTTCACTTTACTCTAAATCACACTGTTATAATCTGGCTTATATCACATTAGACCATCCAGCACAAGGATCCCAGACAAACAAAGACACATCTCTATAAGGCATGACATCCCTAGAGCTTAAAGATTAACAAAGTGAAAGTATTAGTCACTCAGTCTTGTCCAACTCTGTGCAATCCCATGTACTGTAGCCCACCAGGCTCCTCTGCCCATGGGATTTTCCAGGCAGGAATATTGGAGTGGGTTGCCATTTCCTTCTCCAGGGGATCTTCCCCACCCAGGAATCAAACCAGGGTCTCCCGCATTGTGGGCAGACTCTTTACTGTATGAGCCACCAGCTGAAGGCAAAAGCCAGGCTTCCTTGAGGGAAAGGTTAAACTTTTCACTATACATCTGATTCTGATTAAAGTTGAGTGTCTTTCATATATATATATATACACATGCACACACATATTGACTGTTTGATTTTCCATCTCTGTATAGTATCTTTCATATATTTTTAAATTCAGGTAAACTGTCTTTTATCTTATTGAAATTTAGCAAGTCTATATACATAGTGGATATGACTTCAAAGTTAAATATGTATGGCAAAGGCTTGCCATACCTTTTTCATTCTGTGTATGATACCCATTTTAAAACAGAAATTCTGAATATTAATGCAGTTGAATTTATCATGTTTTAATTTAAATCTTCATTCTGTGTCTGAATTAAATCCTTGCCTATCCCAAATGTCATGACAATACTTCCTCTATTACCCTCTAAAATGTTTATAGTTTTCTTCATATTTAGATTAATAACACCCCTGCAAAGGGTTAATTTCTATACAATGTGAATTATGGATCCAATTTTTACCCAGAAAGATAACAAATTTTGCCAGAACCATATATTGTAAAAATGTATCTGCCTTCATCTGTTATAGACAGATGTAACCAAATAAGTCTCTGTTTATATCTATTTGTTTTTAGGCTTTCTATTCTGTCCCATGGGTATATTTGTCTGTTCTTCTGCCAATATCATACCACTTTAATTACAACTTTAGCATTTAAAAAAAATAATATTTATTTATTTATTTTTGGTGGTCTGGGTTTTCATTACTGCAACGGGCTTTCTCTAGTTGTGGCGAGCAGGGACTATTCTTCAAGTGGTACACAGGCTTCTCACTACGGTGGCTTCTCTGGCTGCAGAGCACAGGCGGTAGGGCGAGTGGGCTTCAGGAGCTTCAGCTCACAGTTCTAGAGCACAGCTCAGTCATTGTGGCTCACAGGCTTAGCTGCTGTCTGGAATGTGTAATCTGCCTGGACCAGGGACCCAACCTGTGTCCCCTGAATTGGCAGGGGATTCTTATCCAATGTGTCCCCAAGGAAGTCCCAGCCATAGCTTTATAATGAATCTGGACATCTGCTACAGCAAATCCTACCACATTGTTCTTTCAAGAGTGTTTCTTTTTTGCACTTTTAAACTTTAGAATCAGCTTACCAAATACTACTCCCACCTCAAAAAAAAAAAAAAAAACAATACCTTGAGTGGTTTGTAATGATTCTCTAACTCAGGTGGAATGAAATGGATATCTTTACAGTAGTCTATCTTCCTATCCATGGATAATATTTTTATAATCCATCTATTAATATTTCCACTTTTGCATAAAACTTGTATTAGACTTTTTAAGTTTTTCTTCAAAATAATAGCTTTAACACTTTCTCCTTTTAACCTCACAGATATTGTTACATTGTTTTATAGAGTAATGTTTCTTTAGACTTATCCACATATTTACCATTTCATTTGCTGTTCATATATAGATAGATAGATATATAGATAGATAGATATAAGCTTTCTTCTTTCTATATATGTATAGATATATATATATATAGATAGATATATAGATAGATATATAGATATATATATAAGCTTTAGAATTTTTATTTTTGAAGGTCAGTTGGTAACAAACTCTGTTTCAATATTTCTATCTCTATTTTGCTCTCATTCTTGAAGGATATTTTCTCTAGTACATAATTCTATGTTGGCAGGTATTTCCATTCAGCACATAAAAGATATAAAGAAAATATTTGTTTTTTTATGAAAATTTAAAATCATAAAGACAAAATGGTTTAAAAGGCCCCAAATCAAACTGCCCAATGACTGCTAACATTTTGGGGTTTATCTACCCAATCTTTTCATGCCTAGACATGTAATTCATTTACAAAAGTTAGATTTTAGTTTTTGAAAACTGATTTGTTTTTACTTGGAAATATATTGTTATTCTTCTTTGTATAGTGAAATTGTTAAGAGTCTAGGTTTTGGAGTCAGACACTCAGGTTCAAATCTGACTCAGCTACATAGTAACTGTTTAACCTTGGCCTGAGCTTATTCCTAGGTAATCCAGCTGAGACTCCTATTTCCACAAACCAAAGTGTATCATTCAAGCCAAGCTAAGATCACTTTCATATCTTAAATGACTCCTCCTCTAGCTCAGATACAACTCAAAGACAAGTACTAAATAAATACTAAAAGCTGACTACATTGTTTCCCTAAGCTCTCTAATTTGCCCTATCCTTTGGATCAATGCTAAATTCCTATTCATGTCTTAAGCATATTGGAAAAATCTTACAAATGTTCATTAGTATTTTCAATTCTCCTCTCCCTTGGAGTCCTGAACACATCTAATCATCTAATCAGTTTTTTTTTTTTTTTTTCTAATAACAGTACAGTTCAGTTCAGTTCAGTCGCTCAGTCACGTCTGACTCTTTGCAACCCCATGAATTGCAGCATGCCAGGCCTCCCTGTCCATCACCATCTTCCGGAGTTCACTCAAACTCACGTCCATCAAGTTGGTGATGCCATCCAACCATCTCATCCTCTGTCGTCCCCTTCTCCTCCTGCCCCCAATCCCTCCCAGCATCAGAGTCTTTTCCAGTGAGTCAACTCTTCTCATGAGGGGCCAAAGTACTGGAGTTTCAGCTTTAGCATCATTCCTTCCAAAGAACACCCAGGGCTGACCTCCTTTAGAATGGACTGGTTGAATCTCCTTACAGTCCAAGGGACTCTCAAGAGTCTTCTCCAACACCACAGTTCAAAACTAATACAATTATGTAAAGTTTAAAAATAAAATAAAATTTAAAAAAAAACCAAAAGCATGAATTCTATGCAGATTCATGTTGATATGTGGCAAAACCAATACAATATTGTAAAGTTAAAAAATAAAATAAAATATTTTTTAAAAATCCTAAAAAAAAAGAAAAATTAAAAAAAAAAAGACAAAAGCATGAATTCTTTGGTGTTCAGCTTTCTTCACAGTCCAACTCTCACATCCATACATGACCACTGATACAACCATAGCCTTGACTAGACGGACCTTTGTTGGCAAAGTAATGTCTCTGCTTTTCAATATGCTATCTAGGTTGGTCATAACTTTCCTTCCAAGGAGTAAGCATCTTTTAATTTCATGGCTGCAGTCACCATCTACAGTGATTTTGGAGCCCAGAAAGATAAAGTCTGACACTGTTTCCACTGTTTCCCTATCTATTTCCCATGAAGTGATGGGACCAGATGCCATGATCTTTTTCTGAATGTCGAGCTTTAAGCCAACTTTTTCACTCTCCTCTTTCACTTTCATCAAGAGGCTTTTTAGTTCCTCTTCACTTTCTGCCATAAGGGTGGTGTCATCTGCATATCTGAGGTTATTGATATTTCTCCCGGTAATCTTGATTCCAGCTTGTGCTTCTTCCAGCCCACCCAATATTTAAAGAGGCCTTTTCAATTCTGCCTTGGTCTTTTCTATTCCTGGCTGAATATCTCTAGTTTCTTTACCTATGTCTCAAGAGAAGTGATTTCCCCATTACTCTGTATCCTGGTTGTTACCTTATGATCATTTAATTTTGTTTACAACCCTCATAAAGTGTAGCACTAAGCACTGACTGTAGCACTCTAAGTATTTGTAAACTGTGGCTCTGGGGAAGAAACATAAGAAAGTATTTATTAGAAGGATGGTCCAAAATACATAAAAGTAAAACAAACTACAGCAATAAATTTTTATTGTGAGCAAAAATTCTAGTGTTGTTGGGAAACAGGAAGAAAGACTAGTTTAAGAAAAGCTCTGTACAACGTTATCAATAAGGGATAAAAAGTCAAATATAAAGGGATGATCAGATTTAATTAGAAGATCTACCATGGAGATAGGCACTGTTGGGATAGAGGTGAATAATATATATTTTATGATGCTCCAGAGAACTAAACTCTGCCCAATGAGTGGAATTTTAAAAGAAGGCTTAATAGCTTAAAATTTAGATCAAACAATACTAACTGATGCTTTTCATCAGTGTAGAGAGCTGCCTCTGAGGAGACAAAATAACTGCTAGTTTTATTTTGAAGTCTTTTATAACCTTTCAATACAACTAAAGCCTCTCTGTGATGAAGTGCTTAAAATCTGCTCATCTAAGGATAGAAACCTGTGTGTTTTTAAAATCTTAGCATCGTCCCTGGTATCTAATACACAAAGGATGCTTGACACAAGACAGGCCCTCTATGACTCTTTTTTGAGTTAATAAGTGAATGAATGCTTTATAAAATATTCATTCATTTGAAAAAAGGCAGTGAGCAAATCATCTCCCTGTTTCTTTACAACTCCAAGAGGCCAGGCATCCATAAAGTTATGTTCGGTTTTAAAAGCTACAAAGAGTTTGAAAGGTACTGATGGTAGATAGTCTTTTCAAGAATGTGGAAGTATCAGTAACTCAACTTTATCTGGAAAACAATTTAGGGTATTAAAAAAAAAGAATTAGCCATGGCCAATATCTTTGATGTATTTATTTTCATGTAAAAATATCTCTGGGGTACAAAATCATGAGCTTCAAGATCATGAAATACTGCTTTTTCTCATGGGTAAGATAATTGTGTAAGGGAACATCATAATTTTAATATTTTTAAATATAGCCAATATCTTCAGTTTTCTCATTAATAAAATGTTTATGCACACACACACAGAGGGGTTTCCCAGGTGGTGTTAGTGGTAAAGAACCTGCCTGCCAATTCAGGAGACATAAGAGATGCAGGTTTGATCCCTGGGGTGGGAAGATCCCCTGGAGTAGGGCATGGCAACCCACTCCAGTATTCTTGCCTGGAGAATCCCATAGACTGAGGAGGCTGACGGGCTACAGTCCACAGGATCACAAAGAGTAGGATACGACTGAAGTGATTTAGCAAGCACTCAAGCAATCATTCAAGCAATACACATAGAGAGTTCTATATACATATATATTAAATCCTACATAGAAATAAGTTTGTTTGAAAAAATTTAATCACAGTACAAAAACAATTTAATAAAATTTGAAGAACTATAAATAATTTCAAACCCACCACACACATATGTGTGCATTTATTATTTGAAAACAACCTTTTCTTATACATAATTAGCTTTTAAACTTTTCTAGCTAGAGGTTCATGGATTGGTTTTTAACATAAAACCATGGCTAGAGAGTCCTTCAAAACCTGGCCCTCAGGTACCTTTTAGATCTCCTCTTCTACACATGGCTCCCATTTCTCTCCATTCTATCCATATTGACCTTCATTTCCTTTCTCAAAAATGGTAGGCTGTGTCTCTCTCTGTAGCTCTTATCTGGAAAGCTTTCAACCCATATCTTTGCTTGGCTGTGCTCTGCTGACAGACAGTTCTCCACGGGTTTCTCACAGTTGTGGGTATTTATCACTATCTTTTCAAGGATATTTATAAACTGCCTCCCTCAAGGCAAAGAGCAGATTTATTTGCTGAACTGTATACTACAGATAATGTTTCCTCCTGGGGAGTTCGGGCAGTCTGACTTGCAGTCCATTGTAAAAAACTAAAGTTGTCTAAGCTGTGGTTCCTCAGCTGAAATGCAAGCCCGCAGGCTGTGCAGTACCCATTGGAGTCCCTCTGCTTTGCCCCATTAGGACTTAGGAGTCAAAGAGAACTGACACAAACATGCAATTTATGCTGGTTGCTTTGGAGTGAGTGATAAAGTCCTTGCTGCTGACCCATGAGAGTTCCCTTTCTGCACCACATACTATAAAAGTGTGACTTCCCTGAAAAGACAAGCTACCTGATGTTCAAGAAAGCTATTTCCAACTCATAACAGGCAATCCATTTGTTTGACAACACTCACTGAGCAAGTTCATGAATGAGGTATACTATACCAGACCAGCAGAAAACAGTGAATCAGAATTCAATCCTAGCCTCAAGGTGAAGAGATAAGCAAGCAGAAAAATTACTAAGTAGTGTGGTTCACACATTTATACAGTTATGAACAAGTTATGAACAGAGAAAGCAGATTAGGCTAAATTTAAGCATTCAAATCAAAGTGGAGCTGGCTATGCAGGAATGGAAAGATAAACATTCCAGCAGACACAGTAGCAGAGTTTTGAGAGGGTTTGAAGAGTTTGGCAAATGCCATGACTGAATTAGAGGATGGCTTTCATTATGACTTTCCTCATGTTAAAGATGATGAATTACACCATGTCTTTCCTTTAGAAATCTATTATTTTGGAGGGAAAATTTTATTTAGAATGCTGCTAGAAAATCCTTGAGGAAAAAATTGAGACATATTTGGATGTTTACACAGTCAACTCACTCTTTCAACACAGGAATTTGAAAGAGTTCACATTTTCTTTTAACTCATTATTACCACTTAGACAAGCATTAAACTTTAGTAACTACTATAGATTGAATTGTGGCTCCTCAAAATTCATATGTGGAAAAACTAAACCCCAGCGTGACTGTATTTAGAGATAGAGCCTTTAAAGAGGTTATCGAAAGGTTACATGAGGTCATAAGTGTGTCACCCTAATCCAATAGCGCTGCTATCCTTAACAGGAAGTACACATAGAGAAAAGGCAGTGTAAGGACACAGCAAGGCAGTCATGTGTAAGTCAAAGAGAGAGAAAGACTAAAGGAGAAACTAAACCTACCAACAACTTAATTTTTGATTTCCAATTCAGAATTGTGAGAAATTAATCTGTCATCCAATCTGTGGTATTTTTTATGGCAGCTCTAGAAAACTAATACAATAAGTCATATAATAAAGATTAAGTTGCTGTTTAAATACAATTTTGGTCAGATAATTTATATCGGTGAAAATGGATTTTCATTTATATGAAATTTAGTTCAACAGTTATTAAGCACCTGGTTCCAAGAATTATGTTAGAACTTGAAACAACTGCCAATTTTAAAATAAGTTATAGTTTACAATACAGCAATCAAAAAGGACTATCAAAAAGATATATTCACCTCAGTGCTCATGAAATGAAAGTGTGAAAGTGAAAGTCGCTCAGTCGTGTCCTATTCTCTGTGACCCCATGGAATAGTCCGTGGAATTCTCCAGAATACTAGAGTGGGTAGCCTTTCCCTTCTCTAGGGGATCTTCCCAACCCATGATAGAACCCAGGTCTCCCGCATTGCAGGCAGATTCTTTACCAGCTGAGCTACCAGGGAAGCCCTCAATGCTCATAGCAGCACTATTTCCAATAGCTAGTATATAGATGCAATAGAAATGTCATTCATCAAAAAATGAATGGAAAAAAGATGCCCAATGTGTGTGTGTGTATATACACACACACAATGACAAATTATTCAGCCAAAGAAAAGAAAGAGATTTTGCCATTTGCAACAACATGGATGGACCTAGATAGAGGGTATTTTGCTTAGTGAAATGTCAAAGAAAGACAAATACTATACATTATATCTTATATGTGGAATCTAAAAAATAAAACCACAAATAAAACAGAAACAGAACTCACAGATACAGAGAACAAACTCGTGGTTACAAATGGGAAGAGGGAAGGGATGAGGAGCAAGATAGGGGAAGGGGATTAACAGACACAAACTACTATGTATGACATAAATAATCTGCAAGGATATATTGTAGAGCACAGGGAATATAGCCAATATTTTTCTACTAATTTGAAATGAATTTTAATCTATAAAAATATTAAATCACTATGTTGTACACCAAAAACAAATACTATTGATCTTGAAGTATAGTTGATGTACATTTTAACAACTATTAAAAATGGGTAGAAAAGTCTAGGTGTAACATCACAAGAAGTGATGTAATCTGTTGTCAAATTGGAGGCTACATGCACAGTCAGAATGCTTTCTTTACAAACTGAATTTTAAACATTATATCAGCCAACAACTCATAACCTGAAGGTAATTTCAGGCCTCAAGATGAAAATTTGTGCATCTTTCAATAGTGTTAAAGTCAACAATCATTTTCTTGCAATTCCATTTTATAATGACAAAATAAAACTTTTATAAATTCATTCTATTTTGTGTAGTAGGCATACAGAACACATATTTTATTTGTTTCTGTGATTTTATTTATTGTTTTGCTTAATACACTCATATTTCTCTGCTTGCGAGAAATCACAAAGTTTTCAGAGAACTAATCTAAAATCTGGAAAGAAACCTAGATTTATTGCCAGGCAGTCTAGTCTTCTCCTGAAATAAAATATTATTTTCTCCTAAAAACATCATAACTTTTTTTGAATAAAAGTTCAACTATACCCCAATTTCAATAAATTTCTCATGTGATATTTATTTGCTGTTCCTTTGCCTTGAGTCTTCTCTATTTCCCCCTAACTTGTTAGAGTTCATCAGTGCTTTAGCACTGTTTTAGATTTGCACTTACATTTACATTTTCCTTATGAAAGAGATTGTTAAAAATGAAGTGAAGAGCAAAGCAGAAGAACAAGTTTACTAACTAAAAATTTAGAGAATTTTAAACTTTAAACCTAATTTAATTCTTTAAAACATGTCATAAAATTTAATCAACATATGTAGAGACAAGTTAAACTAGGTGAATTCTGAAATAACCTCAATTACTTATTCATTCAAAAAATATTTTAGTGCCTTGTGGTAGCATACTAGCCTTGGGGGGTAAATGTAAAATAAACACTATTACCCTTAAATATCTTGCCTATCAATTATTACATGCCAGATGGTAAATGCTAGGAATGTATTAGAAGCAGACAGGTGCATGCTTGCTAAGTTGCTTCAGTTCTGTCTGACTCTATGCATCCCCATGGGCCACAGTCTGCTAAGCTCCTCTGTCTATGGGATTCTCCCGGCAGGAAGAATGGAATGGGTAACCATTCCCTCTCCAAAGGGATCTTCCTGACCCAGGGATTGAGCCCCGGTCTCCTAATCTCCTGCATTGGCAGGCAGGTTCTTTACCATTAGCACTACCTAGGAAGCCCCATGGAGAAGGCAATGGCACCCCACTCCAGTACTCTTGCCTGGAAAATCCCATGGATGGAGGAGCCTGGTAGGCTGCAGTCCATGGGGTCGCTAAGAGTCGGACACAACTAGTGACTTCACTTTCACTTTTCCCTTTCACGAATTGGAGAAGGAAATGGCGGCCCACTCCAGTGTTCTTGCCTAGAGAGTCCCAGGGATGGGGCAGCCTGGTGGGCTTCCGTCTATGGGGTCGCACAGAGTCGGACATGACTGAAGCAACTTAGCAGGAAGCCCCAGAAGCAGAAACAGAAGAATGAACAGACATTAGCTAGTTAGCAAGGGAAAGACTTTCCAGGTAGAGAAAATAGAAAGCGAGAGGAAATGTGAAATGGTATTATACATTTAGGGATCCCTTAGGACCCAGCTTCTCTGCAGAAGCATGTATGTGACAATGAATAGCAAAGGTAATGTTACAGACACGAACAGGAGATTACATCATGAAAGGGTATGTTTGAACCTTATCTTGGAAACAATGGGACTCCTTGGAGGTTCTAATCAAGTTGTGATTTCTTTTCGTCAAATTTCATCAGATTTTAGAAACTTCTCTGTGAAGTAAGGTAGAGAGTAGGTAAGACTCAGTCTTAACAGAGCAGAGAGTTCCCAAGTTGGTTAAGAGCTTGGACACTGATACATTTACTGATCCAATCCTGAGTTTGCTACTTACTTGGCAAACTTACTTGTGTGATCTTGGACCAAGTACATAACTTCTTTGAAGCTCCACTTTATTTCTTTTGGAAAACAGAAATAATAATAGTACCTACATCATAAATTGGGCTTCCCTGGTATCTCAGAGGGTAAAGCGTCTGCCTGCAATGTGGGAGACCAGGGTTCAATCCCTGGATCAGGAAGATCCCCTGGAGAAGGAAATGGCAACCCACTCCAGTACTCTTGCTGGGAGAATCCCATGGACAGAGGAGCCTGGTAGACTAGAGTCCATGGGGTCCCTACTTGGCAAACTTACTTGTGTGATCTTGAACCAAATACATAACTTCTTTGAAACTCCACTTTTTTCTTTTGGAAAACAGAAATAATAATAGTACCTACATCATAAATTATCATGAAATTTGATGCGATAATACATGTAAAGTTTTCCAAGCACAGTTATTGTTCACTAAATATCACTGTTTTTATAAGTATCACTAATAATACTCTAGATGATAAGGTTAGCAGCAGGAAAGCAGCAGCAGTGGAATGTAAAGAGATTAAGAATTAGAATAAAAATGGCTTGGTGAACCTCTAGATTTGGTTGAGATGGGTGTCAGGATTACTATCAGTGTTCTCACTTGGGCAGCTGGTGAATCTCTACATCATTCACCAAGACAGGGAATACAAAGGGATAAGCAAGTGTAGAATGGGACAGTAATTTCAGTTTGATATATGAAAAATCTGAGATGGCAGAGGGATGATCATATGTAGATATTCAGAAAGTAGCTGGGTGAAGTCTGCTGTTCTAGACTGCAGACATAAATATGAGACTCCGCAGCAAGTAGCAAGCTGTTTAGAGCATGGGTATCCCAAATGAGGCCACACAAGAAGAGGACATAGATTAAAAGGAAGATAGTGCCAGGGACAGAGGGCACAAGAATACCGAAACTTAAAAGGATGATTTTTGTTAAAGGTACAAAGAATACTAAAAAGGAATTATGAGACAAGTATTAGTTTTAAACACATACAAAAGCTGAGGGGAAAGAGAGTGTCATTGAATTAGTCTAAAATTTGTCAACTGTCACAGAGTGATCTGGTAAGAAAAGGATGAACAAAAATGCACTCCCTGGGGCAGTGTGGAGGTCATTGATGATCTCCTTAGTGTAAAATAAACTGCTTCACAATCTCCCTGTTCATATTTGTTCCTCTCTAAATTGAAAATGAAAAGTCCTATCTTACAAGTGTTTTCCAAGGATTAGAATTTAACTATATATAAATCTGAACTCCTGATAGTTATTATACAAACAAAAGAAATCATTATATATTTACATCATTTAACAGCATTATTTACTGACTTCTAATTCACAATCACCTTCACAAAGGCATTATAAAAATGTCCCCATATTTCTCAAGGTGCAATTAAGCTTTAGCTTAGAGGTAGCTCTTTTACCTCTTGGGAATGAGAGAAGCCTATACTTATTCCATAAATCAAGATCACTGGTAATAATAATCATTTAAATGCACTAATCTGACTCAATACAAAAAATGCACCTTAAAACAATACCCTATTTTAAGCCCATTCTGTGAATAATTGTGGGAACTTGACTATTGATGACTTTACATGTAGAACTGGAAGATCTCCCAGTGTATCACCAGGAAACATATGCAGATTGATTTCCATTATTCCAGTATTCAGAATGGACTGGAGCCCACCAGGCTCCTCTGTCCATGGGATTCTCCAGGCAAGAATACTGGAATGGGTTGCCATTTTTATCTCCAGGGGGTCTATGTGACCCAGGGATAGAATCTGCCTTTCTTGTGTCTTCTGCATCACAGATGGATTCTTTACCGCTGACCCACTGGGGAAGCCCCAGAATGAATAGTAACTATGGTTATTCTGACTTCAGTATCTGGTAGACATCTACTCAAAAGTGAACCAAGTGAGCCTTCACTTCAAGAAAAACAACAGTATTTGTTACCAATACAGGATTTCAAGCAAAAGTTAAATATATAACATATATATATATATATATATATATATATATATATATATAATCCGACAAGTTAGATATATAATCCGACAAGACTGGTTTCATGTTTACATGTCTGGTCAGTTGTATCTGATTCTTTGCAATGCCATGGACTATAGCCCACCAGGCTCCTCTGTCCATGGAATTTCCAGGCAAGAATACTGGAGTAGGTTGCCATTTCCTACTCCAGGGGATCTTCTCAAATTAGGGATCAAACCTGTATTTCACGCAGATCCTTCACTGTCTGAGCCACCAGGGAAGACTGGTAGTGATAGTAACAAATCAATTTTGGATATTTTATAATGAACAGATCAACACTTAGAAAGCATACATTTTTCAGTGTAGATTTCAGTGTAGATCAACTGTCACAAAATCATGCATTGGGTAAAATATCAATTCTAATTAAAAGATAAATCAATGAATTTTAATAAACTAGAACATAAAACATTCTTCAGTATAATTTCATACAACTAACCTTTAGGAAACTACACTGTCAAGTTTTGGTATAGTATCAAAAGTAATATCAATAATTACCTGAAAATACTATGCAAGTACTCCACCCTTTTGCAACCATGTACCTGTGTGAAGCCAGTCTTTCTTCAGACATTTCAATTAAATTGATATATGACAACATATTGAATTCAAAGTAAGATCAAATAATCTAGCTTTTATTAAGCCAAGTATTTTAAAAATTGTAAAAATATAAAACAATGCTACTCCTGATAGTTGTTCTCTGTCTAGAAAATAGTTACCTTTCATTAAAATGTTAATATATAATTTTTAATGAATTACTAAACAAACAATATTGAAAATTCCCATTTAAATTTCTAATATGTTAAGTATACATTAATAAAATAGAAAATACATAAACAAAATATTTTTGGTTCTGAATAATTTTTTAGACTATGAAACAAATGTGTGACCAAAGATTTGAGAACCACTGCTAAAAATAATGGAGAAGGCAATGGCAACCCAGTCCAGTACTCTTGCTTGGAAAATCCCGTGGATGGAGGAGCCTGGTAGGCTGCAGTCCATGGGGTCGCTAAGAGTTGGACATTACTGAGTGACTTCACTTTCACTTTTCACTTTCATGCATTGGAGGAGGAAATGACAACCCACTCCAGTGTTCTTGCCTGGAGAATCCCAGGGACGGCGGGGCCTGGTGGGCTGCCGTCTATGGGGTTGCACAGAGTCAGACACGACTGAAGCGACTTAGCAGCAGCAGCAGCTAAAATAAATTTAAGAGCCAGGTTAGAACTTGTAAAAAGATATTTGCAATATCTAAAACTAACAAGAATTTACTGTCGAGAAAAAACATATAAATTGGCATTAACAGAACACCCAACTAGAAAAAGTAGGCCAAGTAGATAAACTGGAAACTCACAGAAGGAAGGATTCAAAAAGATAAGTAGACTATGAACAAGTAGTCACCAGGTATCAAAAAATGTAGATTAAAATGACAAAAGATAACATATTATACCCATCAAACACACAATAATCAGTGGAAATCTTATACTCATTTAAACACTTAAGAAAAAAAAAAGGAATGTAGAGAAATGTATTGAAGTTAAGCATTTTATTCACTACAATTTCCAGATACAGAGAGAAACCTTCACACAGATCCAGTAAAGTGAACACGTTTATGCTAACCCTTCAAATGCAGTAGTTAAAATTCCACCCTCACATGCTTGCTGTGCCACATGTAAAATTTCTTCTCCTGAGCAAGTCTCTACTATTTCTTCATTTGTAAAAGAAATATCACAATTTCTACCTCAGGTATATGTGTTGATATTAAAGCCAAATAATTTGTACTAACCACTTAGTTCAGGGCACAGTGCTCTGAAAGTATCAATAGGAAATCCCAATTAATGTTCTAACTCTAACAAGTAAAATGTAAATATGTGAAAGTAAGAAATAAGGTTGTCATTATTTGTATTTGAAACATATGAAAACAACTAGGATGAATAAGAAAACTGAGTACAATTCCTGGATACATACTCAACACACAGAAACTGATAGCTGCCTTATATTTCATGAATAGACAATTAGAAAACAAATAGAAAAAATCATGGAAAAAGCATTCCCTGGCAAACCTCAATTGGAATTAAAGAATACCTAGGAAACCTGATAAGAATTGTGTAAGATTTACATAAAGAAATCAATAAGATATAGGGAGTTTAGGATGGACAGGTACACACAACTGTATTTAAAATAGATAACCAACAAGGATCTACTATACAGCACAAGTATAGCACAGGTGTATATATATATATAGCACAGGTATAAGATACCATATATATACCATATAGCACAGGTATAGCACAGGTAACTCTGTAACTAAAATGGACTGGAATGGGTGAATTTAACTCAGATGACCATTATATCTACTACTGCGGGAAGGAATCCCTTAGAAGAAATGGAGTAGCCATCATGGTCAACAGAAGAGTCCTAAATGCAGTACTTGGATGCAGTCTTAAAAACGACAGAATGATCTCTGTTTATTTCCAAGGCAAACCATTCAATATCACAGTAATCCAAATCTATGCCCCAACCAGTAATGCTGAAGAAGCTGAAGTTGAATGGTTCTATGAAGACCTACAAGACCTTTTAGAACTAACACCCAAAAAAGATGTCCTTTTCATTATAGGGGACTGGAATGCAAAAGTAGGAAGTCAAGAAACACCTGGAGTAACAGGCAAGTTTGGCCTTGGAATAATAGAATGAAGCAGGGCAAAGGCTAATAGAATTTTTCCAAGAGAATGCACTGGTCATAGCAAACACCCTCTTCCAACAACACAAGAGAAGACTCTACACAAGGACATCACCAGATGGTCAACACCGAAATCAGATTGATGATATTCTTTCCAGCCAAAGATGGAGAAGCTCTATACAGTCAGCAAAAACAAGACCAGGAGCTGACTGTGGCTCAGATCATGGACTCCTTATTGCCAAGTTCAGACTGAAATTGAAGAAAGTAGGGAAAACCACTAGATCATTCAGGTATGACCTAAATCAAATCCCTTATGATTATACAGTGGAAGTGAGAAATAGATTTAAGCTACTAGATCTGATAGATAGAGTGCCTGATGAACTATGGAATGAGATTCGTGACATTGTACAGGAGACAGGGATCAAGACGATCCCCATAGAAAAGAAATGCAAAAAGCAAAATGGCTGTCTGTGGAGGCCTTACAAATAGCTGTGAAAAGAAGAGAAGCAAAAAGCAAAGGAGAAAAGGAAAGATATAAAAGTTCCAAGGAATAGCAAGAAGAGATAATAAAGCCTTTCTCAGCAATCAATGCAAAGAAATAGAGGGAAACAACAGAATGGGAAAGACTAGAGATCCCTTCCAGAACATTAGAGATACCAAGGGAACATTTCATGCAAAGATAGGCTCGATAAAGGACAGAAATGGTATGGACCTAACAGAAGCAGAGGATATTAAGAAGAGGTGGCAAGAATACACAGAAGAACTGTACAAAAAAGATCTTCACGACCAAGATAATCAAAATGGTGTGATTACTCACCTAGAGCCAGACATCCTGGAATGTGAAGTCAAGTGGGCCTTAGAAAGCATCACTACGAACAAAGCTAGTGGAGGTGATGGAATTCCAGTTGAGCTATTTCAAATCCTGAAAGATGTTGCTGTGAAAGTGCTGCACTCAATATGCCAGCAAATTTGGAAAACTCAACAGTGACCACAGGAGTGGAAAAGGTGTTTTAATTCCAATCCCAAAGAAACGCAATGCCAAAGAATACTCAAACTAACCCCCAATTGCAGTCATCTCACATGCTAGTAAAGTAATGCTCAAAATTCTCCAAGCCAGGCTTCAGCAATACGTGAACTGTGAAGTTCCAAATGTTCAAGCTGGTTTTAGAAAAGACAGAGGAACCAAAGATGAAATTGCCAACATCTGCTGGATCATGGAAAAAGCAAGAGAGTTCCAGAAAAACATCTATTTCTGCTTTCTTGACTATGCCAAAGCCTTTGACTGTGTGGATCACAATAAATTGTGGAAAATTCTGAAACAGATGGGAATACCAGACCATCTGATCTGCCTCTTGAGAAACCTATATGCAGGTCAGGAAGCAACAGTTAGAACTGGACATGGAACAACAGACTGGTTCCAGAAAGGAAAAGGAGTATGTCAAGGCTGTACATTGTCACCTTGCTTATTTAATTTATATGCAGAGTACATCATGAGAAACGCTGGGCTGGAAGAAACACAAGCTGGAATTAAGATTGCTGGGAGAAATATCAATAACCTCAGATATGCAGATGACACCACCCTTATGGTAGAAAGTGAAGAGGAACTAAAAAGCCTCTTGATGAGTGTGAAAGAGCAGAGTGAAAAAGTCAACATTCAGAAAATGAAGATCATAGCATCTGGTCCCATCACTTCACGGGAAATAGATGGGGAAACAGTGGAAACAGTGTCAACTTTATTTTTGGGGACTCCAAAATCACTGAAGATAGTTACTGCAGCCATGAAATTAAAAGACGCTTACTCCTTGGAAAGAAAGTTATGACCAACCTAGATAGCATATTGAAAAACACAGACATTACTTTGCCAACAAAGGTCCATCTAGTCAAGGCTATGGTTTTTCCTGTGGTCGTGTATGGATGTGAAAGTTGGACTGTGAAGAAAGCTGAGCACCGAAGAATTGATGCTTTTGAACTGAGGTGTTGGAGAAGACTCTTGAGAGTCCCTTGGACTGCAAGGAGATCTAACCAGTCCATTCTAAAGGATATCAGTCCTGAGTGTTCTTTGGAAGGAATGATGCTAAAGCTGAAACTCCAGTACTTTGACCACCTCATGCAAAGAGTTGACTCATTGGAAAAGACTCTGATGCTGGGAGGGATTGGGGGAAGGAGGAGAAGAGGGTGACAGAGGATGAGATGGCTAGATGGCATCACCGACTCGATGGATGTGAGTCTGAGTGAACTCCGGGAGATGGTGCTTGACAGCGAGGCCTGGCGTGCTGCGATTCATGGGGTCGCAAAGAGTTGGACACGACTGAATGACTGAACTGAACTGCTTTGCTGTTCCTATCACAGCGTTGTTAATCGGCTATACTCCAAAACAAGATTAAAAGTTAAAAAAAAGAAATTTATAAAACTTTACTTAAGGGCAAAAATAAGGCCCCAATAAATAAAGCAGTACATTTATTGAGTGGGAAAATTTTAAATTGTGTAGCTGTCAATTTATTATAATTGAATTTATCAACCCAATGTAATCTAATCAAAATCTCATCTCTCTGTTAGGTGAACATATGGTTTCCTGATATAAGAATATATATCCTTCAATTCTTCTAAAAATTAGTTAAATTGATTCCAAAATTTATGAAAGTAAAGTTCACAAGTCTAGTCAAAGACATATTGAGAAAGAATATCATGTGAAATTTATCCTAGATTTTAAAAAAAAGTATGCTGAAAGTATAAAGGCTCTTAAACAGTATCAGATTTGTGAAGACACAGATTTATGAATGTAACCATATAGGTTAATGAACTACACTATATATATGTAGTGGAGTTTAGTATAATACATTTTGTTTTGTTTTGTTTTATTCATTACATACAGGATAGAATGTCAGCTTAGGTTTGACTGCAAGTGACAAAACCCAGAACAACAGTGGCTTTAATAAGATAAAATCTAATTATTCTTACACATAAAATGAACTTAGTAAAAAACATACACAGGATCTTCATCAAATCAGGAGAGACTCAGGCTTTTCTATTAATATCTTGCTGCTCTGGTGTGCTCAGCACATGCCTCTCACTTATGCCAAGACAGATGCTAAAACTCCAAGAACACATGCACACTTCTACCAGCACAAAAGAGGAATGGATGAAGGTGGCTGTATGTTACTTTAAGTAAAAATCTAAAGAATTTTAATCCAAAGACTGCAAAATGTAGTCTTACTCTAATCAGCTATATATTCAACTAAAAATAAAGCTCTTACTACTAAAGAAAAAAAAAAAAGAGAGATAAAGAAATTAGAGAACAACTTGAAATGTCCATCAAATATGGTTCTTCATAAGGTGTTGAGTCAACTAATTCTCTATAAAAAAGAATAAAGTCCCAACATTGAAAATTCAGTCTAAAGACCTAAATGTACATGTGAAATTATAAAAGTGAGAGTTGACTTCCACTTACAGAAAGACAGAGTAGATTTGCAGTCAATCCACATTATTCACCAATTTTGTATTTATGAATTGATCTACACTCTAAAATTTATTGGTAAGTCCAAAATCAATACTCATGGTGCTGACACAGTCATTTGTAGACATGTGCAGAGAAGTCAAAAATTTGAGTCACCCATGGTGTACATTCCCAACTGAGATGAAACAAGATGATGCTCTTGTGTTCTTGTATTAGCTCTCCCACAATAAACAAATTCTTTTTCACAGACTATTTAGTGATACTTTTTTTTTTCATTTTTATGCTTTATGTTGGTTATTTCGCTGCTTAAAATGGTCCCCAGATCTACTGTTGGTGCTCTCTAGTGTCCCTAGGTTCAGGAAAGCCATGATGTAATTTATGCAGAAAACACATGTGTCAGATAAGCTCTATTCAGACCTGAATTATAGTGCTGTTGGCCCTGAGCTGAATGTTATTGCATCAACAATATATACTAAGTAATCTGACATTATACATCACACAAGTTTATGTATGAATCAGTTGATGAAAATACTGAGAACAGAGGCTCACAGAACCCTAATCCTGACTTTCCTGTAGGAAATTTCCTGTTGAGCATTTGCTAAATCAGTGTTCATGGTGACTTTATAGAAATAACCATCACAAATAACAATAAACAACTTCACTTTTCCTACTCTTCCCACTATAAATGGCTATATTCCCTGGAGATAATGTATAAAACAAATATGAGATGTGTAAAAGTGAAAAGGAGACAGATGGGCTAGGGGTCTCAGGACCCGAAAAGGGATGTGGCTGTGACGTTCCTGGGTTTTGTCCTCTTTGTGCTCTACATATCCCAGACTAGGTTCTGGAGAAGTGAGGGAGCTAGAAACACCAACAGGCATATATCAAAAGAGCTCCAGAAAAGCCCGCTTTCTTTAGTTGAAAGGCCAGGAAAGGGGAAGGTGCCAAGCAAGACAGAAAATATTGAGCCAATAACCACTCTGTAATGTTAGACTTAATAAGAATACACAATGGGAGAAAGATAGTCTCTTCAACAAGTGGTACTGGGAAAGTTGGACAACCGCATGTTGATTAATGAAGTTAAAATATATCCTCTCACCATACACAAAACAAACTCAAAATGGCTTAAACACTTAAACATAAGACATGACACCAAAGAATTCCTAGATGAGAACAGAAACAATACATTCTTTGACATAAATCATACCAATGTTTTCTTAGGCCAGTCTCCCAAGACAATGGAAATAAAAACAAAAATAAACAAATGGGACCTAATCAAACTTACAAGTTATGTGTCCTTTTGCACAGCAATGGAAATCATAAACAAAGTGAAAAGACAACCTACAGAATGGGAGAAAATATTTGCAAACGATCCAACCAACAGGGGTTTAATTTCAGAAGTACACAAACAGCTCATACAACTCAACAATAAAAAAACAAAGAATCCATTCCAAAAATGGACAGAAAACCTAAATAGACATTTCTGCAAAGAAGATATACAGATGGCCAACAAACACATGAAAAAGATTCTCAACATCACTAATAATTACAAAAATGCAAATGAAAACTACAATGAGAAATCATGCACTGGTCAAAATCAGTTCAGTTCAGTTCAGTTCAGTTGCTCAGTCGTGTCTGACTCTTTGCGACCCCATGAATCACAGCACGCCAGGCCTCCCTGCCCATCACCAACTCCTGGAGTTTACTCAAATTCATGTCTATCGAGTCGATGATGCCATCCAGCCATCTCATCCTCTGTTGTCCCCTTCTCCTCCTGCTCCCAATCCCTCCCAGCACCAGACTCTTTTCCAGTGAGTCAACTCTTCACATGAGGTGGCCAAAGTACTGGAGTTTCAGCTTTAGCATCAGTACTTCCAATGAACACCCAAGACTGATCTCCTTTAGAATGGACTGGTTGGATCTCTTTGCAGTCCAAGGGACTCTCAAGAGTCTTCTCCAACACCACAGTTCAAAAGCATTGATTCTTCAGCACTCAGCTTTCTTCACAGTCCAACTCTCACATCCATACATGACCACAGGAAAAACCATAGTCTTGACTAGATGGACCTTTGTTGGCAAAGTAATGTCTCTGCTTTTGAATATTCTAGCTAGGTTGGTCATAACTTTCCTTCCAAGGATCAATGACCATCATTAAAAACTCTACAAATAAATGCTGGAGAAGGTATAGAGAAAGAAGAACCTTCTTACACTGTTGGTAGAAATGTAAATTGGTGCAGCCACTTTAGAAAACAGTATGCGGGTTCCTCAGGAAACAAAAATAGAATTACTATATGATCCAGCAATCCCATTCCTGGAAATATATTCAGACAAAACTATAATTCAAAAAGATACATGCACCCCTATGTTAATTTAACAACATAAAAGATTATGCTGTTAAAGTGCTGCACTCAATGTGTCAGCAAATCTGGAAAACTCAGTAGTGGCCACAGGACTGGAAAAAGTGAATTTTCATTCCAATCCCAAAGAATAATGCCAAAGAATGTTCAAACTACCACGCAGTTGCCCTCATTTCACATGCTGACAAGGTAATATTCAAAATTCTTCAAGCTAGGCTTCAACAGTACGTGAACCAAGAACTTCCAGATGTTCAAACTGGTTTTAGAAAAGGCAGAGGAACCAGAGATCAAGTTGCCAACATCTGCTGGATCATATAAAAGGCAAGGGAATTCCAGAAAAATATCTACTTCTGCTTCATTGACTACATGAAAGCCTTCAACTGTGTGGATCTAGCTAAGACGTGAGATAACCTAAATATCTATCAACAGATGAAAGGATAAAGAAGATATGGTACATATATACAATGGAATACTATCAGTCATTAGAAAAGAACAAAATAATGCCACTTGCACAACATGGATGCAACTAGAGATTATCGTAGTAAGTGAAGTCAAAAAGACAAAGACAAACACCATATGATATCACTTACATGTGGAAGCTGAAATATGACACAAGTGACCCTGTCTATAAAACAGAAACAGAATCATGGACATAGAGAACAGACTGGTCGTTGGCAAAGCGGAGGGGTTGGGAAAGGATATAGTAGGAAGTTGGGATTGGCAGATGTACACTTTGATAGAGAGAATGAATAAACAAGGTCCTACTGTATAGTACAGAGAATTACATTCAATAAACCATAGTGGAAAAGAATATTTTAAAAATGTGTGTATATATTCAGTTATATATACAACTGAATCACGTTGACATACAGCAGTAATTAACACATTGTAAATCAACTATACTTCAATTAAAATTTAATAATATGATGTTGGCCTTAAGAAAAGTACTTGTGTGACTGAGTTGTGAGCTGAATTATTCTTATCATGGAACAAACATTAATATAGAGAACAAAAATGCTCATCTTTGCACTTGAAAATGCTGCTTTTAATAATTTTGCACAAGATTACTCCTTCAAGCCAAGGTGAATGGGTGGGGATTGTGATAATAAATATTTCATTTCATATGGTCAAATACAATAAAGATTTTCAAGTGTATTTCCCCCCCAAAACAACCTAAGGTCAGTTCCAATTACTAAAAATATTGAAATTTGTGCCAAATGTCTTTGATGTAACAAAAGACAGAGGAAGATGGTCCAAAATTACTGCAAAATGCCAGACACTTTGAGATATGAACTACTGTGACTTAGATATGACTTCGGTTAACTAAGGATTTTACTAAAATTTTAACAGCTATAAGCTATATATGTTTCAAGGGACTGAAACAGATGATGTATACATCTTCTTTTATAAGGAACTGAGGAAGGTAGAAGGTGAGCAGTTGATGAGATGTAGGATATGGCTCAAACAGTAAATAATATGCCTGCAATGCAGGAGACCCAGATTCAGTCCCTAGGTCAGGAAGATCCCTGGAGAAAGAAATGGCAACCCACTCCACTATTCTTGCCTGGAGATTCCATGGACAAAGGAACTTGGCAGGCTACAGTCCATGGGGTCACAAGACTTGGACCTGATTGAATGACTTAACACTCACTTTCAGGATACGACAACATTTTTGAAATTAGAGATCAATTTACTTTAACATCAACATCTTTCCTGATAGTAGAACAGATCCCCCACAAGAAAATTGTAAAGCTCTAGAAAGTACAGGAGGCAGGGTAATAACCAAAATGACTTGGTGAACAACAAATCATGTCAGTCCAATAAAATTCCCTTTGATAGCCTTATACAACAAATGGAGGGGAACAAATAGTCATGTATATTGGCTTCACAAGGTTTTTGAGTGTAACTCATAAGATACTCAAAAACAGAGTAGTAAAATAGTGTTTAGAGCATAAACTTTGAGGAATAATTAGTTATTGCTCATTGTTCAGATATTACTCTTTGCAGTGATGTATATCAAGGATATTACCTAAGTATATCTCTAGGAAATATTTTTGTTAATGACTCAAACATTAAAATACACGGCATTTTCATGAAACTCATATGTTAAAAAGCAGTATATTTAAAGAAAAATTCAAATCAGGTTATTACATTTAGAATTCTTGTAAGAGGTCATTTCCATTTGGTGTCCCTTAAAGCCTGTTTCTAAATTATTTGCATAGAATATAATGATATTCATAGAATGTGTAGGTTTTCCCATTTTTTCATTCTATCTCCATTGGAATTATGCTATCTAGTGAAATTCAAGATACAGGCACTGTTCTTGGATCAGTGGGAGGCTGTGGAATTGCCTTCCAGGAAAGATCATTGTCCCTTTCTTGTTACATTTCCCTTCTGTGAAGTGTCATGTTTTTATTGTGAATTAATTGGCCATAGATACTGCAGTGAAGGGCACCACTCAAAATCAAGGCAGATTACATTTCAGAAATGTAAGAAGATGATCTTAAAACTGAAGACCTATTTTAATACAGAGTAATAAGAAAGTAAAATAAGACTGACATAACCTAGATAGAGGAGAGAAAGTGTAACATTTGGTACAGGCAATTTATTTGAATGTAAAGTTGAACATGATATGAAAATATTTCATTTAGTACAGTCGTGGCTTCATTCATAAAACAGCCTATCATTTTTGTGTGATATCAGCTTTGGACAACAGGATTATGGTAACATTATAGGCTAAATCAAGTGACTTTGTAAATGGATTATCTGTTTTCTATAATAGCTCACCAATAAAATCATCTAATTCCATAGTCTTTTGGGAAATAATATTTTAGTAACTTCAAATTTCTCAATTATTAGTCTTAGTTTCCCTTTCCTCTTGAACTGTTTTCAGCAATATAAATAAACCAAGAACATCTCTCCATTCACAAAAATTTCAAAGTATTTTTGCTAAGTAACACATAATAAAATATGAGTTCTATTGCCATGAGTTATATAAGTAACTACAGTGCCTTTTGTCTCATAGTCCTTGTTATTCAAATAAGCATTAATATGGTGGTTACTCTACAGTGTTTTTTTAAAGACTCAAAGAGTTCAAACACAAAAAACTCAGAATAGAAAGCACAGTACACACTTAAATAATCTTTGTTATCCTTTTTGTTACTGCTATTATTATCCTTTCCTAAGATGCTATGCTAAGTCACTTCAGTCATGTCCAGCTCTGTGCGACCCCATAGACGGCAGCCCACCAGGCTCCGCCGTCCCTGGGATTCTCCAGGCAAGAACACTGGAGTGGGTTGCCATTTCCTTCTCCAATGCATGAAAGTGAAAAGTGAAAGTGAAGTCGCTCAGTCGTGTCCAACTCTTAGCGACCACATGGATTGCAGCCTAACAGGCTCCTCCATCCATGGGATTTTCCAAGCAAGAGTACTGGAGTGGGGTGCCATTTCCTTCTCCGTTTCCTAAGATACAAATGCCTAAATGCCTCTGCATTTATATCTGCAATTATCATATCACCTTTCTTATTATTTTATTATTTTTTGTTGATCCACTGATTTACAAACACTGATTGGTTGGTTTATTGGTTGATTGATTGAGTGATTGATTTTCCTTTAAGCAAGCACAACTATTCTCATCCTTTTATTCATCCTTTTTGGGGTCAGTTTTTTAGCTGTGTCTGTTTGTTTGAATGTGTTCTCTTGCAAGTGGCAGAAAACCTAACCCACACTAGTTTAAACAAATGAGTGAATTTAGTGGCTCATTTTAGTTCCTGAAATGTTTAGAGACAGGGAAGATTTAGGCAATGTTTGATCAGGTCTCCAGCTTCATTTCTCTGCAGTTGTTCAGTTCTACACCAGTCTCTTGGTTGGCTCCCCACTTGGTTTGGCTTTCCCAATGGTTATGAGATGTTTACAGTCACCAAGCAAAGGCTCATCCAAAGAAAGGTGTAGAAAATTGTTTCCTATAGTCATCAAATAAAATTACTCAAAGTCACTTTTATTAAACCTTCCCTAAACTAGTCACCATAATCAATGAGGAAGCCATGAACTAACTGGCTTAGGCCTAAACCAATCACTGACAAAGAGAAAGACCTTCCCATGGAGCCAGGAGAGGGATCAAGTCACCAAAGTTGTAGAATTATTATACAAGTAAGGAGAAAGGATTAATAGTTATCATTGATTGGTAGGCATGGGAGTGAAGAATTTTCAGTGTTCAAGCCCAGTCAAGCCCCTCAATGGAGTCAGTCCCAGCCAACACACAGGGCACAGCACACAGGGACAACAGATCACAAGAAATAATAAAATTGTGTTTTTTTTTTTTTTTAAGTTACTAAGCTTAGGCAGTGGTTTGTTATACAGCAAAACATAACCAAACCAGTTGTCAGTATATCTTTCTGTTCCCTTGAATGAGGAGACTTCTATTTATATTCAGGGTTTGCTAAAGAAGAGTGTGCACACTGTCTTTGGCCCTGATCATTGATAATTTGAGGCCTGGTTGAATCATACTTCACAATCTATTGTAGGATGACAGATCAATATGCTCAGTTTTCAACCCAAGTCCTGCTATCTCTTGGAGCATCCACCAAGAGTCTTCACATAACTCTAAACTGGGTTCATCTCCTATACCCACCTACTGGTTATCCAATACTTAAAATAAACTGGTCATATAGAAAGACACAGTTTAAACTTCAGCTCCCAACTATACCACATTACTTCAGGAGACTTAATCTCCAGTCTGTCTATAAATAATTGTTCTCACACATCACCATTTCCCTTAGAGACATTCTTTTTAAAAGGTATAGATTTTTTAAACATTCATATTAAATGAAACACCACAGTTTTTATTTTTCTTGCTCAGAAAAATAACATTCATGGAGGAGAAAGAAGTTTTCATTTATTAAAACTATGAATTTTTCCTATTAGCATCAGAAAAACTATAGTTACACTTCCCTTGGAACTTTCAGATTTGCTCTATCCTGGCAGTAAACCACAGAAAACATGGACAAATTCCACTAGTCATGCCATTAATGACAATAGCTCCCAAAATCTTGTCAAAGGTTTACTATAAATTCTGGATTTTCTTTGTGTAATGTTTATTATTATCTGTGATTTTTTTGTTTGTTTTGGGGTTTTTTTTTCTTTTTTTTTTAATTTTATTTTATCTTTAAACTTTACAATATTGTATTAGTTTTGCCAAATATCAAAATGAATCCGCCACAAGTATACCCACGTTCCCCATCCTGAACCCTCCTCCCTCCTCCCTCCCCTACCCTCCCTCTGGGTCGTCCCAGTGCACCAGCCCCAAGCATCCAGTACCGTGCATCAAACCTAGACTGGCGACTCGTTTCATACATGATATTATACATGTTTCAATGCTATTCTCCCAAATCTCCCCACCCTCTCCCTCTCCCACAGAGTCCATAAGACTGCTCTATACATCAGTGTCTCTTTTGCTGTCTCGTACACAGGGTTATTGTTACCATCTTTCTAAATTCCATATATATGTGTTAGTATACTGTATTGGTGTTTTTCTTTCTGGCTTACTTCACTCTGTATAATAGGTTCCAGTTTCATCCATCTCATTAGAACTGATTCAAATGTATTCTTTTTAATGGCTGAGTAATACTCCATTGTGTATATGTACCATATCTGTGATTTTTTAAGTCCTTTCTTTGAAATTGGGAATAACTATTAGACAACTGATCAGATAAAATGTTATTGCACCTTTTATGGATGCATGGCATCTTTAAATTTTCAGTTGTCTCTATGTCCTTTTGGTATTTGGTAAAATTAAAAACGGAATGGAATGAGCAAATTTAATTCAGATAAGCATTATATCTACTGTGGGCAACAATCCCTTAATAAAAATGGAGCAGCCCTCATAGTCAACAAAAGAATCCAAAATGCAGTACTTGGGTGCAATCTCAAAAATGACAGAAACCATTCTGTTTCTATTCTTTCCCAAGGCAAACCATTCAATATCACAGTAATCCAAGTCTATGCCCCGACCAGTAATGCTGAAGAAGCTGAAGTTGAAAGGTCCTATGAAGACCTACAAGAACTTCTAGAAATAATACCCAAAAAAGAATTCCTTTTGATCATAGGGGGTTGTAATGCAAAAATAGGAAGTCAAGAGATTCCCAGAGTAACAGGCAAATTTGGCCTTGGAGTACAAATTGAAGCAGGGCAAAGGCTAACACAGTTTTGCCAAGACAATGCACTGGTCGTAGCAAACATCCTCTTCCAACAACACAGGAGAAGACTCTATACATGGACATTACCGGATGGTCAATACTGAAATCAGATTGATTATATGTTTGCAGCCAAATATGGAGAAGCTCTATACGGTCAGCAAAAACAAGACCGGGAGCTGACTGTGGCTCAGATCATGAACTTCTTATTGACATATTCTGACATAAATTGAAGGAAGTAGGGAAAACACTAGACCATTCAGTTATTATCTAAATAAAATCCCTTACAATTATACAGTGGAGGTGATAAATAGATTCAAGGGATTAGACCTGATAGAGGGCTTGAAGAACTATGAACAGAGGTTCATGAAGTTGTATGGGAGGCAGTGATCAACATTATCCCCAAGACAGAGAAATGCAAAAGGGCAAAGTTTATCTGAGGAGGCCTTACAAATAGCTATGAAAATAAGAGAAGTGAAGGCAAAGGAGAAAAGGAAAGATATAACATTTTGAATGCAGAGTTCCAAAGAATAGCAAGGAGAGATAAGAAAGGCTTACTCAGTGATCAGTGCAAAGAAATAGAGGAAAACAATGGGAAAGACTAGAGATCTCTTGAAGAAAATTAGAGAAACCAAGGGAATATTTCATGCAAAGATGGGCTCGATAAAGGACAGAAATGGTATGGACCTAACAGAAGCAGAAGATATTAAGAAGAGGTGGCAAGAATACACAGAAGAACTGTACAAAAAAGATCTTCATGACCCAGATAACCACGATGGTGAGATAACCCACCTAGAGCCAGACATCCTGGAATGTGAAGGCAAGTGGGCCTTAGAAAGCATCATTACAAACAAAGCTAGTGGAGGTGATGGAACTCCAGTTGAGCTATTTCAAATCCTAAAAGATGATGCTGTGAAAGTGCTGCACTCAATATGCCAGCAAATTTGGAAAACTCAGCAGTGGCCACAGGACTGGAAAAGGTCAGTTTTCATTCCAATTCCAAAGAAAGGCAATGTCAAAGAATGCTCAAGCTACCGTACAATTGCACTCATCTCAAATGCTAGCAAAATAATGCTAAAAATTCTCTAAGCCAGACTTCAACAGTACATGAACCATGAACTTCCAGATGTTCAAGCTGGCTTTACAAAAGGCAGAGGAACCAGAGGTCAAATTGCCACATCCGTTGTATCATCAAAAAAGCAAGAGAATACCAGAAACACATCTACTTCTGCTTTATTGACTATGCCAAAGCCTTTGACTGTATGGATCACAATAAACTGTGGAGAATTCTTCAAGAGATGGGAATACCAGACCACCTTACCTGCCTCCTGAGAAATCTGTATGCAGGTCAAAAAGAAACAGTTAGAACTGGGACATGGAACCATGGACTGGTTCCAAATTGGGAAAGGAGTACATCAAGACTATATATTGTCACCCTGCTTATTTAACTTATATGCAGAGTAGATCATGTGAAATGCTGTGCTGGAGGAAGCACAAGCTGGAAACAAGATTGCTGGGAGAAACATCAATAACCTCAGATATGCAGATGACACCACCCTTATGGCAGAAAGTGAAGAGGAACTAAAAAGCCTCTTGATGAAAGTGAAAGAGGAGCGTGAAAAAGTTGGCTTAAAACATTCAAAAAACGAAGATCATTGCATCTGGTCCCATCACTTCATGGCAAATAGATAAAAAACAATGGAAACAGTGATAGACTATTTTCTTGGGCTCCAAAATCACTGCAGATGGTGACTGCAGCCATGAAATTAAGACGCTTGCTCCTTGGAAGAAAAGTCATGACCAATCTAGATAGCATATTAAAAAAGCAGAGATATTTCTTTGCCGACAAATGCCCATCTAGTCAGAGATATGGTTTTTCCAGTAGTCATGTATGGATGTGAGAGTTGCACTATAAAGAAAGCTGAGCACCAAACAATTGATGCTTTTGAACTGTGGTGTTGGAGAAGACACTTGAGAGTTTCTCAGACTGCAAGGAGATCAAACTAGTCAATCCTGAAGGAAATCAGTCATGAATACTCATTGGAAGGACTGATGCTGTGCCTGAAACTCCAATACTTTAGCCTTGAGAAAGATTGAAAGCAGGAGGGGAAGGGGATGACAGAGGATGAGATGGTTGGCTGGCATCACTGACTCGATGGACATGAGTTTGAGCAAGCTCCGGGAGTTGGTGATGGACAGGGAAACCTGGCGTGTTGCAATCTTTCAGGTCGCTAAGAGTCAGACATGACTGAGACTGAAATGAATTGAATTTTAAAAACGATAAACTAATACAAAAATGTATATGAAAGAAAGAAAGAGAGGATGAGGGAGAGATGAATGGAAAGAAAGAAAGAGCAAGAAGAGGAATGAGGGAAGGAAGGGGGAAAAGAAAAAAGATAGTAGGTGAAAAAGAAGAGAGTTTTGAAAAAACAAAGAATTCCTATCATCATGAGTCCCAACATTTCATATTTCCTTTTCTTCACTATAGTCACTCCTCTTATAAGTGATTACTTTAATCTTACATCAGGTATGGTCCTGGAAACAAATGTTCAATAGATTTATTGTCAATAATTTATGATATTTTAATCTTCCACTCTTCTTTTCAGTTTTTCTGAGTCTCTGGAGTTATTCTGTCACTCAACTGCCTTCAACTCTGCAATATATTGTACTGACCCCATGTCAAGTTTCTAACATTTACTCCACCTCCCTCAGCTGCGAGGATAACCCTGATCTCTCAGAAAAGGGGACTAGGGAACGTGTCATTCTATTTTGCTCCTGATAACACATTAGCTAGCTAATCCTGAACATGCAGATAGTGAAATTACATTTATCAAATGTATTTAAAATGCTAAGCATATGTAATTTTATATAACCCATTTGTTCTTTTGGAGGAAATACAAGGAAATGTTATTTTCTTGGAACTTTATCACATACTTTTTATTAATAATTTCCAAATTATAAGATACTGATAAGATGTTTAAGATGTTTTTAATAAGTTCTAAATTATAAGATACTCATAAGAGTTTTAAGCCACTTGAAGGAATTGAGGAGGAACATATTTGAGGTTAAAGTAGGCATTTCAATAGTCTTACTATAATTATACTTAAGGCCAGTTCTAACTGCAGGTGCTAATGACAGAAAATTGAAACTGAAACTGTTATACTCTTCATATCTCTTTATTATTTTCCTTGTATTTACTTCTTTCTATTTCATGTGTGGCTACATGTTTTATATATACACATGTATTTTATATATGTCAGTACTAAATATATGTGTATATGTTTATGAGCATATGGAACCATCTATAAAATTTTGCAAAGATTTAAAGAAAGCATATTTTGTAATACACATCACACTTTCTGTCTCATTGAAAAGAAATAAAACTATCTATGGTCCCTTCTAATGAGTCAAATATTCCAAAAAGAGAACAAATAAGGATAAAAGAGTTGGTATCAAAAGAAGTCTACTATTAGAACAAAATCTGAAATGGGACTAGTAAACAGGGTCTGGAAAAACAAATTCATATTGATATGGAATCTTATAAAATTATCAGCTTTATTATTTCAGAAATCAAGATAATTATCTCTGCCATTCTGGCACTTACCTGAGGCAGAAATATGGTGGGGGCACAAAATGTTAAGTGATACTTTATCTTTGGTGACTGTTGGTCCTTCAGGGACACTCATTTTTCAATTTGCCAAAGGCAGGAAGAAGCCTTGAGTCAAATAATGAAAAAAAAAAAATCTTTTCAAAAATCCAATAAAACAGCTCATTTCTAAGATGTTCTAGTAAAAAAGATTAAAAATAGTCAAAAGAAAAAACACCTGAAAATAGAAATACCAAAACTTTATAATTTAAATATCTTAGTTTGGGTTTTCAAAAGCAGATCCTTAGACAACATTGAAGTTGCAAGTGGTTTCTTTGGTAAATGGTCCCAATGAACAATGTATAGGAATCGGCAAGTGAGGAGAACAAAAAAGAAAGTCAATAAAGAATGTTAGTTGCTATTGTGACAACTGGGGCTCAGTTTCTGTGGGGACCTCACAGAGAGCCAGGTAGAATGCATCTCACAATTTGCCTACTGAGATGTTGAGGCATTTCTTCACCAACCCCCATTCCACTTTGACTAAAATAACTGGTTATCGTGACAGCTCCTACCTCCTGGTTAGAAGAATACAGGGGACAGCAGTATTTAGCATGTTTGCTTTTCTTTGAATTCTCAAGTGAACTGAAGGGTTATAAGCAGGACACTGACAATTTCTACTATGAATAGGCTTAATTTGTTATAGCTTGTTTGGCCGGAGGCAAACAAAATATAATGAAAAAGGTCAGTCTTCATTACAATCCCAAAGAAGGGCAATACTAAAGAATGTTCAAACTATAACACAGTTTCACTCATTTCACATGCTAGAAAGGTAATGCTCAAAATCCTTCAAGCTAGGCTTCAGCAGTATGTGAGTCAAGAACTTCCAGATGTACAAGCTGGATTTAGAAAAGGCAGAGGAATAAGAGATCAAATTGCCAACATCCATTGGATCATCAAGAAAGCAAGAGAATTCCAGAAAAACATCTACTTCTGCTTTATTGACTATACTAAAGCCTTTGTGTGGATCACAACGAACTGTGGAAAATTCTTAAAGAGATGGGAATACCATCACCTTACCTTTCTCATGAGAAAGCTGTATTCAGGTCAAGAAGCAATAGTTAGAACCAGACATAGAACAACAGACTGGTTCCTAACTGGGAAAGGAGTACATCAAGGCTGTGTGTTGTCACCCTGCTTATTTAACTTACATGCAGAGTACATTATGAGAAATTCTGGCCTGGATGAGTCACAAGTTGGAATCAAGATTGCCAGGAGAGATATCAACAATCTCAGATACGCAGATGATACCACTCTAATGGAAAAACCTGGCTTAAAACTCAACAGTCAAAAACCTAAGATCATGGTACACAGTCCCATCACTTCATGACAAATAGATGAAAAAGAGGAAACAGTGACAGATTTTATTTTCTTGGGCTCCAAAGTGACTGTGGATGGTGACTGCAGCCATGAAATTAAAAGAAGTTTGCTTCTTGGAAGGAAAGCTATGACAAACCTAGACAGCATATTAAAAAGCAGAGACATTACTTTGCCGACAAAGTGAGTGTAGTCAAAGCTGTGGTTTTACCAGTAGTCAGATACAGATGTGAGAATTGGACTATAAAGAAGGCTGAGCTTTGAAGAATTGATGCTATCAAATTGTGGTGCTGGAGAAGACTCTTGAGAGTCCCTTGGGCAGCAAGGAGATCAAACAAGTCTATCCTAAAGGAATTCAACCCTGAATATTCATTGGAAGGACTAACACTGAAGCTGAAACTCTAATACTTTGGCCCCCTTATGTGAAAAGCGACTCATTGGAAAAGACCCTGATGCAGGGAAAGATTAAAGGCAAAAGAAGAAAGGAGGTGACAGAGGATGAGATGGTTTGATGGCATTGCTGACTCAATGGAAATGAGTTTGAGCAAGCTCCGCAAGATAGTGAAGAACAGGAAAGCCTGGTGTGCTGCAGTCCATAGGGTTGCAAAGATTCACACATAGTGACTGAACAACATTATAGTTTAAAATAGATCTGCTCTAGAGATTTGCATTCTCTATAATATAACAGAGTCTTTCCCTGTTGACAATGAATATTTGTGCATTACCAATGTTTCTCATAGGTCTCAGCACATATTAAATACATTTATATGGTTGCTGGATGAATAATGCATCTTTTGATAGAGAGAAATACTTGAACAAAGAATGGCACAATAAACAGGGAAAAAATAGATTCACATTTTTTAAACAGAAGTCTAAAAAAACATACCCAGAATGTTGGCTGAAGAGGGGCCTTTGCAACAATCCTAAAGATATGAAAATATAAAGATACTATGCACTAAATAGCTCAAAGGAAGCACACAAAGGGTTGAATTCTACAAAATACAACTCATAAACATGGTGCAATTCGATAATCCAGCAGAAATAAATACTGCAAAATACTAAAAGAGGAAAAAAGAATAGAGTTAGACTTTGTTTTTATACTTAAGGTTGTTAAAGTTCAACTTTGGGTAAATCAAGTGGGACTAAGCTAAAATATAACATAAAATATGCTATCCCATTAACAATTAACATCCTTTTATAAGCATACATTTTGAAATAATATATGCCAAGTGGGTGGTCCTTAGATGGCAGAGGAATAGGATGGGGAGACCACTTTCTCCCCCACAAATTCATCAAAAGAACATTTGAACGCTGAGCAAATTCCACAAACAACTTCTGAATGCTGGCAGAGGACATCAAGCTCCCAGAAAGGCAGCCCATTGTCTTTGAAAGGAGGTAGGAAAAAATAAAAAAGAGAAAAAGAGAGAAAAAAGAGGTAGGACAAGAGATCTGTCCTGGAAAGGGAGTCTTAAAAAAGAGAGAAGTTTCCAAACTCCAGGAAACACTCTCATGGGTGAGTCTGTGGCGTGCCTTGGAACCTCAGAGGGCAACATAACCAGGAGGGAAAATAAATAATCAAAACCCACAGATCACCTGCCCAACGGTAAATCCCAGGGGAGAAGAAGCGCAGACGCTCACATCTGCCACAAAGAAGCAGGGGCTGGGCAGGGAGGCGCAGGCTGCATTGCTTAGGGTAAGGTCTGGGCCTGAATGCCCCGAGGGCAATCTGAGGGACCTAACTTGAGAGAGCAATCCAGACTGTGGGATAGCTATTCCGCAAAAAGCCCTAACCTAAGACACCACCAGGCTGGCTCACAGAACTAAGGATTGAGCAGAGCTAGCAGGCTGCTGACTGGCCCATCTCCCACCGGAGACAGGCAGGTGAGGGCAGCCAGAGCTGGAAGAGGGCAATCACAGCCCCAGAGAGGCATTATCTACCACCCTGCAAGCAGGCTTTGTTGCTAACCAAGACTTCTTGAGATTCTGGATGGTCAACATCCACCAGGAGGGTCACAGCCAGAGATCAGCTCCCCAGAAGAGACACATGGCACACCTGAGAAGGCGCACCAGTTGTACACCCAGAAAACTGAGCAGCAGGGATGGGGGAAGTGATAAGACACAGCCTCCAACTGGGGGCGACTGCGCTCGCCAGGCACCTGGTCACCTGAGCTGCTCAGACCTGGGAAGGGCACAAAACGCAGGCCCAACCAAGTCTGCACCTTTATGGAGTACCCGAGAACCTGAACCTGAGTGGCTTAGACCTGGGAACTGCAGGCAACCCAGGGCCCGCCTTAGACAGTTCCCGGGAGAGCAACCTAGAGCCTGAGCAGTGTAGACTGGGAAAGCACACATGCCATGAGTGGGGAAAAACCCATTGTGGCTGAGACACTACAAGCGCTCCCCACACACACCAGTGATATTTGCTTGCAGTGTTCCTCCCTCCCCACAGCACGACTGAACAAGTGAGCCTAAAAAAGTGCCCACCACCACCCCCTTGTGTCAGGGTAGAAATTAGACACTGAAGAGACCTGCAAACATAAGAAGCGAAAACAAAGGGAACCACCTTGGAAGTGACAGGCACAATAGATTAAAACGCTGCAGCCAGCACCAACTACATAGGAAGGGGCCTATAGACCTTGAGAAGTATAAGCCAGATCAAGGAACTATCTGAAAATGAACTGACCCCACACTATCCACAACAACACCAGACAAAGTCCTAGATGTATTTTTACTATTATCATTTTTTAAATTTAAAAAATACATATTTTAAGTCCTCTATTAGTCCTTTAATTTTCATTTTTGTAATCTACTATTACTTTTTTACTACTATTACTACTATTACAAAAAAAGACACTATTTTTAAAGCAAACTTCACATACATATATATTTCATAATTTTTGTGACTTTGTTTTTTTCTTTAACACTCTATTTTTGAAAATCTAACCTGTACTCTAGATTTTTAATCTTTGCTTTTTGGTATTTGCTATCAATTTTGTACCTTAAAGAACCCAATCTTCGGTACCCATTTTACTTGGGAGCAAGATTACTGGCTGGATTGCTCTCTCCCCCTTTAGACTCTCCTTTTTCTCACCAGGTTGCCTCTATCTCCTCCCTCCCCCTTCTCTTCTCTACCCAACCCTGTGAATCTCTTTGTGTATTTCAGGCTGTGGAGAACACTTAGGGAACTGATTACTGGCTATATCTGTCTCTCTCCTTTTGATTCCCTCTTTTCTCCTCCTGGCCACTTCTATCTCCTACTTCCCTTTTCTCTTTTCTGTATAACTCCATGAACATCTCTGGGGGATCCAGACTGTGGAGAGCACATAGGGAAGTGATTACTGACTAGCTTGCTCTCTCCCCTTTTGATTTCCCCATTTCTCCTCCTGGTCACCTCTATCTCCTTCCTCCCTCTTCTTTTCTCCATGTAACTCTGTGTACCTCATCGGGTGCCCCTCACTGTGGAGAAACTTTTCATCATTAACCTAGATGTTTTATCATTGGGGCTGTATAGATGGAGAAATCTTGAGGCTACTGTAAGAATAAGACTGAAAACCAGAGACAGGAGGCTTAAGTCCAAAACCTGAGAACACCAGAGAACTCCTGACTCCAGGGAACATTAATCAATAGGAGCTCATCAAATGCCTCCATACCTACACTGAAACCAAGCACCACCCAAGGGCCAACAAGTTCAAGAGCAAGACATACCATGCAAATTCTCTAGCAAAATAGGAACATAGCCTGAGCTTCAATATACAAGCTGCCCAAAGTCACACCAAACCCAATGACATCTCAAAACTCATTACTGGACACTTAATTGCACTTCAGAGAGAAGAAATCTAGCTCCACCCACCAGAACACAAACACAAGCTTCCCTAACCAGGAAACCTTGACAAGCCACAATGCCAATCCCACCAACAATAAAGAGGAACCACAAATTGCCAGAATACGGAAAGGCCACCCCAAACACAGCAATATAAACAAAATGAAAAGGCAGAGAAATACCCAGCAGGTAAAGGAACAGAATAAATGTCCACCAAACCAAACAAGAGAGGAAGAGATAGGGAATCTACCTGATAAAAAATTCCAAATGATGATAGCAAAAATGACCCAAAATCTTGAAAAG
This sequence comes from Bos indicus, assembly GCF_029378745.1. NCBI lineage: Eukaryota > Metazoa > Chordata > Mammalia > Artiodactyla > Bovidae > Bos > Bos indicus. Next base: position 10,209,533 of record NC_091761.1, on the reverse strand, counting down.
AAAATGGAGTTACAGATAAATAGCCTGGAGACAAGGATTGAGAAGATGCAATAAAGGTTTAACAAGGGCCTAGAAGAAATAAAAAACAGTCAATATATAATGAATAATGCAATAAATGAGATCAAAAACACTCTGGAGGGAACCAACAGTAGAATAATGCAGGCAGAAGATAGGATAAATGAGGTAGAAGATAGAGTGGTAGAAATAAATGAAACGGAGAGGAAAAAAGAAAAAAGAATGAAAAGAAATGAGGACAACCTCAGAGACCTCTAGGACAATGTGAAATGCCCCAACTTTCAAATCATAGGAGTCCCATAAGAAGAAGACAAAAATAAAGACTATGAGAAAATACTTGAGGAGATAATAGTTGAAAACTTCCCTAAAATGGGGAAGGAAATAACCACCCAAGTCCAAGAAACCCAGAGAGTTCCAAACAGGATAAATCCAAGGCGAAACACCACAAGACACATATTCATCAAATTAACAAAGATCAAACACAAAGAACAAATATTAAAAGCAGCAGGGGAAAAACAACAAATAACATACAAGGGGATTCCCATAACGATAACAGCTGATCTTTCAATAGAAACTCTTCAGGCCACAAAAGAATGGCAGGACATACTTAAAGTGATGAAAGAAAAAAAATCTACAGCCCAGATTACCGCACCCAGCAAGGATCGCATTCAAATATGAAGGAGAAACCAAAAGTTTTGCTGCTGCTGCTGCTAAGTTGCTTCAGTCCTATCCGACTCTGTGCAACCCCATAGACGGCTGCCCACCAGGTTCTCCCATCTCTGGGATTCTCCAGGCAAGAACGCTGGAGTGGATTGCCAGTTCCTTCTCCAATGCATGAAAGTGAAAGTGAAGTCATTCAGTCATGTCCCACTCTCAGTGACCCCATGGACTGCAGCCTACCAGGCTCCTCTGTCCATGGGATTTTCCAGGCAAGAGTACTCGAGTGGGTTGCCATTGCCTTCCAAAAGCTGAGAGAATTCAGTGCCACCAAACCAATTCCAAACAAATACTAAGGGATCATCTCTAGACAGAAAACACAGAAAGGGTATATAACCTCAAACCCAAAACAATAAAGTAAATGGCAATGGGATCATACTTATCAATAATTACCTTAAATGTAAATGGGTTGAATGCCCCAACCAAAGACAAAGGCTGGCTGAATGGATACAAAAACAAGACCCCTATATATGTTGTCTACAAGAGACCCACCTCAAAACAAGGGACATATACAGACTGAAAGTGAAGGGCTGGAAAAAAGATATTGCATGCAAATAGAGACCAAAAGAAAGCAGGAGTAGCAATACTCATATCAGATAAAATAGACTTTAAAACAAAGGATGTGAAAAGAAATAAAGAAAAACACTACATAATGATCAAAGGATCAATCCAAGAAGAAGATACAACAATTATAAATACATATGTACCCAACATAGGAGCACTGCAATATGTAATACAAATGCTAACAAATAAGAAAGGGGAAATTAAGAATAACACAATAATAGTGGGAGATTTTAATACCCCACTCACACCTATGGATAGGTCAAATAAACAGAAAATTAACAAGGAAACACAAACTTTAAATGATACAATAGACCAGTTAAACCTAATTGATATCTATAGGACACTTCACCCCAAAACAGTGAATTTCACCTTTTTCTCAAGTGCACATGGAACTTTCTCCAGGATAGATCACATCCTGGGCCATAAATCTAGCCTTAGTAAATTAAAAAAAAAACAATAATAATTGAAATCATTCCAAGCATATTTTCTGATCATAATGCAGTAAGATTAGATCTCAATTATAGGAGAAAAACTATTAAAAATTCCAACATATGGAGGCTGAACAGCACACTGCTGAATAACCAACAAATCACAGAAGAAATCAAAAAATGAAATCAAAATATGCTAAAAATGAATGAAAATGAAAACACAGCAACCAAAACCTATGGGACACTGTAAAAGCTGTCCTAAGGGGAAAGTTCATAGCAATACAGGCATACCTCAAGAAAAAAGTCAAGTATATAACCAACTCTACACCTAAAACAACAAGAAAAGTAAGAAATGAAGAATGCCAGGGTTAGTAGAAGGAAAGAAACCTTAAAAATTAGAGCAGAAATAAATGCAAAAGAAACAAAATAGACCATAGCAAAAATCAGCAAAGCCAAAAGCCGGTTCTTTGAGAAGATAAATAAAATTGACAAACCATTAGCCTGACTTATCAAGAAACAAAGGGAGAAAAATCAAATCAACAAAATTAGAAAGAAAATAGAGAGACCACAACAGACAACACAGAAATACAAAGGACCATAAGAGACTACTATCAGCAAGTATATGCCAATAAAATGGAGAACTTGGAAGAAATGGACAAATTCTTAGAAAAGTACAACTTTCCAAAACTGAACCAGGAAGAAATAGAAAATCTTAACAGACCCATCAAAGCATGGAAATTGAAACTGTAATCAAAAATCTTCCAGCAAATAAAATCCCAGGATCAGATGGCTTCACAGCTGAATTCTACCAAAAATTTAGAGAAGAGCTAACACCTATCCTGCTCAAACTCTTCCAGAAAGTTGCAGAGGAAGGTAAACTTCCAGACTCTTTCTATGAGGCCACCATCACCCTAATACCAAAACCTGACAAAGATGCCACAAAAAAAGAAAACTACAGGCCAATATCACTGATGAACATAGATGCAAAAATCCTTAACAAAATTCTAGCAATCAGAATCCAACAACATATTTAAAAAAATCATACATCATGACCAAGTGGGCTTTATTCCAGGGATGCAAGGATTCTTCAATATCCGCAAATCAATCAATGTAATACACCACATTAACAAATTGAAAAATAAAAACCATATGATTATCTCAATAGATGGAGAGAAAGCCTTTGACAAAATTCAATATCCATTTATGATAAAAAAAAACTCTCCAGAAAGTAGGAATAGAAGGGACATACCTCAACATAATAAAAGCTAAATATATCAAAAATATACAAGCAACTCCTACAGCTGAACTCCAGAAAAATAAATGACCCAATCAAAAAATGGGCCAAAGAACTAAATAGACATTTCTCCAAAGAAGACATACAGATGGCTAACAAATACATGAAAAGATGCTCAACATCACTCATTATCAGAGAAATGCAAATCAAAACCACTATGAGGTACCATTTCATACCAGTCAGAATGGCTGCGATCCAAAAGTCTACAAGCAATAAATGCTGGAGAGGGTGTGGAGAAAAGGGAACCCTCTTACACTGTTGGTGGGAATGCAAACTGGTACAGCCACTATGGAGAATAGTGTGGAGATTCCTTAACAAACTGGAAATAGAACTGCATTATGATCCAGCAATCCCACTGCTGGGCATACACACTGAGGAAACCAGAAGGGAAAGAGACACGTGTACCCCAATGTTCATTGCAGCAGTGTTTATAATAGCCAGGACATGGAAGCAGCCTAGATGTCCATCAGCAGATGAATGGATAAGAAAGCTGTGGTACATATACACAATGGAGTATTACTCAGCCATTAAAAAGAATACATTTGAATCAGTTCTAATGAGGTAGATGAAACTGGAGCCTATTATACAGAGTGAAGTAAGCCAGAAAGAAAAACACCAATACAGTATACTAACGCATATATATGGAATTTAGAAAGAAGGTAACAATAACCCAGTGTACGAGACAGCAAAAGAGACACTGATGTATAGAGCAGTCTTATGGACTCTGTGGGAGAGGGAGAGGGTGGGAAGATTTGGGAGAATGGCATTGAAACATGTAAAATATCATGTAAGAAACGAGTTGCCAGTCCAGGTTCAATGCACGATACTGGATGCTTGGGGCTAGTGCACTGGGACGACCCAGAGGGATGGTACGGGGAGGGAGGAGGGAGGAGGGTTCAGGATGGGGAACACATGTATACTTGTGGTGGATTCATTTTGATATTTGGCAAAACTAATACAATTATGTAAAGTTTAAAAATAAAATAAAATTTAAAAATAAATAAATAAATATGACAAACCCACAGCAAACATTATCCTCAATGGTGAAAAATTGAAAACATTTCCCCTAAAGTCAGGAACAAGACAAGGGTGCCCACTCTCACCACTACTATTCAACATAGTTTTGGAAGTTTTGGTCACAGCAATCAGAGAAGAAAAAGAAATAAAAGGAATCCAGATTGGAAAAGAAGAAGTAAAACTCTCACTGTTTGAAGATGACATGATCCTCTACATAGAGAACCCTAAAGACTACACCAGAAAATTACTAGAGCTAATCAATGAATATAGTAAAGTTGCAGGTTATAAAATCAACACATAGAAATCCCTTGCATTCCTATACACTAGCAATGAGAAAACAAAACAAGAAATCAAGGAAACAAATTCCATTCACCATCACAATGAAAAGACTAAAATACTTAGGAATATATCTAACTAAGAAAACAAAAGACCTATATATAGAAAACTATAAAACACTGGTGACAAAAATAAAGAGGACACAAATAGATGGAGAAATATACTGTGTTCATGGATCATAATAATCAATATAATGAAAATGAGTATACTACCCAAAGCAATCTATAGATTCAGTGCTATCTCTATCAAGCTACCAATGGTATTTTTCACAGAGCTAGAACAAATAATTTCACAATTTGTATGGAAATACAAAAAACCTCGAATAGCCAAAGCAATCTTGAGAAAGAAGAATGGAACTGGAGGAATCAACCTGCCTGACTTCAGGCTCTACTACAATGCCACAGTCATCAAGACAGTATGGTACTGGCACAAAGACAGAAATATAGATCAATGGAACAAAATAGAAAGCCCAGAGATAAATCCACACAGCTATGGAAACCTTATCTTAGAGAAAGGAGGCAAGAATATACAATGGAGAAAAGACAATCTCTTTAACAAGTGGTGCTGGGAAAACTGGTCAACCACTTGTAAAAGAATGAAACTAGAACACTTTCTAACACCATACACAAAAATAAACTCAAGATGGATTAAAGATCTAAATGTAAGACAAGAAACTATAAAACTCATGGAGGAAAACATAGGCAATACACTCTCTGACATAAATCACAGCAGGATCCTCTATGACCCACCTCCAGGAATATTGGAAATAAAAGCTAAAATAAACAAATGGGACCTAATTACACTTAAAAGCTTTTGCACAACAAAGGAAACTATAAGCAAGGTGAAAAGACAGCCTTCAGAATGGGAGAAAATAATAGCAAACTAAGCAACTGACAAAGAATTAATCTCAAAAATATACAAGCAACTCCTGCAGCTCAATTCCAGAAAAATAAACGACCCAATCAAAAAATGGGCCATAGAACTAAACAGACATTTCTCCAAAGAAGACATACAGATGGCTAACAAACACATGAAAAGATGCTCAACATCACTCATTATCAGAGAAATGCAAATCAAAACCATAATGAGGTACCATTTCATGACAGTCAGAATGGCTGCTATCCAAAACTCTACAAGCAATAAATGCTGGAGAGGGTGTGGAGAAAAAGGAACCCTCTTACACTGTTGGTGGGAATGCAAACTAGTACAGCCACTATGGAGAACAGTGTGGACATTCCTTAAAAAACTGGAAATAGACCTGCCATACGACCCAGCAATCCCACTGCTGGGCATACACACCGAGGAAACCAGAATTGAAAGAGACACGTGTACCCCAATGTTCATCACGCACTGTATACAATAGCCAGGACATAGAAGCAATCTAGATGTCCATTAGCAGATGAATGGATAAGAAAGCTGTGGTACATATACACAATGGAATATTACTCAGCCATTAAAAAGAATACATCTGAATCAGTTCGAATGAAGTGGATGAAACTGGAGCCTATTATACAGTGAAGTAAGCCAGAAAGAAAAACACCAATACAGTATACTAATGCATATATATGGAATTTAGAAAGATGGTAACTTTAACCCTGTATGTGAGATTTCAAAAGAGACACAGATGTAAACAACAGTCTTTTGGACTCTGTGAGAGAGGCCGAGGGTGGGATGATTTGGGAGAATGGCATTGAAACATGTATATTATCATATGTGAAATGAATTGTCAGGTTTGATGCATGATACAGGGGGCTTGGGGTTGGTGCACTGGGATGACCCAGAGGGATGGGATAGGAAAGGAGGTGGAGGGGGTTCAGGATGGGGAACACATATACGCCCGTGGTGGATTCATGTCACTGCATGGCAAAACCAATACAATATTGTAATTAGCCACCAATTAAAATAAATAGTTATATTAAAAAAATAATAATATATTCCCATAATACCAAGGTACTTTAAGACTTTATGAGTCAGAGCAATCCATCCTTCCTTCCCTCTCCCTATCTCCCTCTCCTCTCTCAAGCTTTCTCGTCAATTAAAGAAATCTGATTTTATAAATCAAAAAACCTTATTCTCTTAGTTTTCAAAGAGGTTTCCATATATTCCCTTCAAATGACTAAGACTCCTGGTTTTAATATGTTGCATAAATGTACCCATTAAATGTAAGGTGTACAACATCCCTGAGACTTCAGGTTCTAGTAACCACTCCCCACCCCTCCCAACCCCACCCCACCACCCCCACCCCCAGCCCAGTATCCTTAAAGGCATACTGCTGCTACAAGCCTCAGGGTAAGCTGCTTTCTCTAAACCTTGTAAATATTGTCTTCATTACGTGTTCCTCAATTATCCAGGCTGTATGTAGCATCTGTCTGAATTATAATAATAAAACCCATACTACCTTGAAATGCAAAGGGTAAAGAATGGGAAATAAATCTTGCACCCTCATTACTATTGGCCACATGTGTAACTATTACAGTGGCTGAAGGCATCTGATACAAGGTAAATAGATTCCTGATGCAGAAATCCCAGAATCAGATCTTCAAAATCACTCCTATTCAGGGAAATGTAACATAAGCAGGACTAGATGCTCTGGTAGGACCTAGAGAATATATTTAAGTTTCCAAATAGGTCAAATACTGGTTAAATACTATAATAAAAGACAGTGAGATGCTAGAGATGGAGTCCATATATGTAAAAATGAGTAAACAATAAAGCATAAGTAGTCTGGATATGTTTTTATGGTTAATTAAATGTCATTTATTGTAATATTGTAAAAAAAAAAAAAAAAGGCACAAGTAATGAGCCAAAAATGAACCAAATGCCCATGATGCCAAAGGATGAGCACCCTAAAGATGCTGCTTGAGTAACTTTGTTCATCTTGCTATATCTCTTCATGCATGGCTCTTCATGGTTGCCAGAGAATTACATCTTTATTCCTTTCAAATACAGTTAATTTGAAGACTCCTTAAATTACAAGTCTCCCTTCTCAATCTGCAACTAGAGGGGGAAAATGCAGGAGCATAATATTTTATTTTTTGCCTTCATTCAACACACAATAAACTCTACTTAACATCCACCCACTTCCCCACCCCTACCACCTCAGGAGATACATGTTCACTAGTACAACGTAACATCAATTATGGAGGAGTAAACTGCACTTAGAACTTAACATTTTATAGCTGACAAAACTTGAGTCAAGCTAGCTTAAATGATAAGGGACAAATTTTAATTCACATGAATAAAATTCCAGTAGCAGTTCTAGATTCAGGCTAGTCGTGATCCAGTGGCTCAAATAATGTTACCATAATACCAGTTTCTCTTTCACTCTCTTCTCATCCCTCACTGGCATCCTTTTTCCTTAAACCACACACTTCTCTTATCACTCACCAACACAAGCTTCAAATTATCCCCTTATGACTGATGATTCTAGTTCTCACATACTAACAATTCATCATGAGTCTTTTTCCTCCCATACAAGGTCCTGGAATTCAGGGTCTCTCAATATCCCTAAATGTGTCATGTATCCCACCCTAATCCAACCACTGTGCTCAATGGAATACGACTTAACAATAAAGTAAAGTCCATAGAAATCTACTCTTGAATCAACCCACATAGATGACAGTGAAGCGGTGTAAACTCTTCAAAGGAAAATTGAGACTCAACTGGTGAGAAAGAAAGGAACGAGTCCTGGGAAAGAACAAATACTTCTCTCATACAAAGCATAAAACATGAGAATTTGGAAAGAGTTATACGAGAGGATAAAGTCATTTTCCTTCTACCCCTTGTAAGTTCTCAGCTGGGGCCCCCATAATGAGAGACTGATTAACAAGAGAAAAACAAATGTTTACAAACACATGTATCTTAACATATACCTAGGAGAAACCAGTGAATAAGCCACTCAGAGAAGTGATTTAATATCCCAGCTTACACAGTATCTTCAACACAGAACAATAAATTTGTGGAGAAATGACAGGATAAAAGAAAGTGGTTTTAGGCTTCCACGGGTGGCAAACCCTGACAAGATAAATGTAAGAGAGGAAACTGACAGAGTAAGGTTTGTCTGCAGACTCCTCTGCTGCCTATCTGGGCTGATAAGTGTGTAGACTCATTCTACGTTTAGGCAAAAAAGGAGAAGGTGGAGAGAGCTTTCTCTGAATTTGCTACCTCTTAATTACCTTCAGCTCAAAATAATTTTTAGGTCCAAGAGGCATTTTTTTTTTTCCTTCAAGTTCTAAGTAAAGCAACCAGTCAGTTATAACCAAAGTAATCATTTAGCTTATCAAGAACACCAGAGTGCTTTTGAGAGTGAAAGTAGATGTTATTAATAATTCAGCTAGCCAAGCAGTTGTAAATTAGGACAGGCTCTTTCTGGCCTCTTCCAAGAGTCTGATGGTTGCCAGGAGCTGTGGTTCTTCTTGGTTTGCAACTACAGCACTTCAGTCTCTGCCTCTGTCATCAAATAGCATTTTTCCTCATGTGTCTGTGTCTCTGTGTCCTTTCTCCTCTTATTCGGGTACCAGTAATACTGGATTAGGACCCATCTTATTCCAGAAAGACTTCATCTTAACAATTAATTGTACCTGCAATGATCTTATTTCCAAAAGGTCCTTTTATGAAATACTGGAATGAGGACTTCATATATCTTTTATGAAACAAAACTTAACCCACAATGCACGCTGCATTTCCTTCAGCCAAGACTCTGTACACTCAGCTGATTATTTATCATTCAACAGAAACTCACATGTCACATACTTAGGGAAGATTTTCCCAGCACAGAGTATCAGTCAACTTCCTCTATTACACACTCTCTCTATACCTCCAATCTTCCATCCATAAGAATGCTCACATTTATACTTTTACTTACTACTTACTATTGTTTTAAATTTTTATTGGAGTATAAGTTAATTTACAGTGTTGTGTTAGTTTTAGGCATACAGCAAAGTGAATCATTTATACATACACATATATCCATTCTTTTTGAGATTCTTTTCCAATACAGACCATAACAGAGTATTGAACAGAGTTACCTGTGGTATATAGTAGATTCTTATTAGTTATTTATTTTATAGATATTAGTGTGTATATGTCAGTCCCAATCTCCCAATTTATCTGCCCACCCTTAACTCCTGGTAACCGTAAATCAGTCTAGAAAAATTTACATATTAACACCTAGTATTTTACCATTGCTGAATACAGGAATTAAACTCTGAAGATATTTTAAGTTCCCAATTTGAATCATATTTTTAGAGCTTTTATTGTGTTCCTCTTAACTAATTTCTTAGTACCAGTGTCATGATTAATACTCCAGAATTTTGATCTGAGCCACAGTCAGCTCCGTCCAAACAGGAAAAGGAGCATGTCAAGTCTGTATATTGTCATCCTGCTTATTTAACTTATATGCAGAGTACATCATGAGAAAGGCTGGGCTGGATGAAGCACAAGCTGGAATCAAGATTGCTGGGAGAAATATCAATAACCTCAGATATGCAGATGATACCACCCTTATGGCAGAAAGTGAAGAGGAACTAAAAAGCCTCTTGATGAAAGAGAAAGTGGAGAGTGAAAAAGTTGGCTTAAAGCTCAACATACAGAAAACGAAGATCATGGCATCTGGTCCCATCACTTCATGGGAAATAGATGGGGAAACAGTGGAAAAAATGTCAGACTATATTTCTGGGCTCCAAAATCACTGAAGATGGTGACTGCAGCCATGAAATTAAAAGACGCTTACTCCTTGGAAGGAAAGTTATGACCAACCTAAATAGCATATTAAAAAGCAGAGACATTACTTTGCCATCAAAGGTCCGTCTAGTCAAGGCTATGGTTTTTCCAGTAGTTATGTATAGATGTGAGAGTTGGACTGTGAAGAAAGCTGAGTGCTGAAGAACTGATGCTTTTGAACTGCGGTGTTGGAGAAGACACTTGAGAGTCCCTTGGACTGCAAGGAGATCCAGCCAGTCCATCCTAAAGGAAATCAGTCCTTGGTGTTCATTGGAAGGACTGATCCTAAAGCTGAAACTCCAATACTTTGGCGACCTCATTTGAAGAGCTGACTCATTGGAAAAGACTCTGATGCTGGGAGGGATTGGGGGCAGGAGGAGAAGGGGACGACAGAGGATGAGATGGCTGGATGGCATCACCAACTCGATGGAAGTGAGTTTGAGTGAACTCCAGGAGTTGGTGATTGAAAGGGAGGCCTGGTGTGCTGCAATTCATGGGGTCGCAAAGAGTCGGACACGACTGAGCGACTGAACTGAACTGAATACATATATATCTATACATGTAAAATATAATGTATTTTATATGATAAGGGAAAAATTAATTCCCATATTGATATATTTTCATAGGAAGCATACTGAGGTATCAAAGAAAATGTACCATTTCTTTCAAAGCTTTATTTCAATTCTTTATTAAAAGATAAAGGGTATTTCTGTCATGTCAAGGTAAAATAGGCTTATAAATCTGCTGACCTTGTCCCCAGATTTCTGTGTGTCTGAAATTTCTTTATAGTATTAATTTCAGTATACTGAAGGGATATCACGTCTATCATTGTCATGTTTTTAAAATGCTTTAAAATTTTATTCTAAAAACTGACCATATTTCTATCTTGTGCATTTCTTTCATCATACTCTGAAAGTCCAAATTTCACCAATCTCTGGACATTTTTCTTTTAGAATTCTTTTATTTTAACTTTATAGCATATGTTGTTTTAAAAATTCTAATGTCCAACCTTGAAAAATACATTTTTTTCATTTTTAATGAATAATCAACCCATTTAGGCATATTGTTGTTATTCAGTCACTCAGTCATGTCTGAATCTCTGTGACCCCATGAACTGCAGCATGCCAGTCTTCCCTGTCCTTCACCATCTCCTGAAGCTTGCTCAAACTCATAGATGGTTTATGCCACCCAAACATCTCGTCCTCTGTGGTCCCCTTCTCCTCCTGCTTTCAATCTTGCCCAGCATCAGGGTATTTTCCAATGAATCAGCTCTTCACATCAGGTGGCCAAAGTACTGGAGCTTCAGCTTCAGCATCAGTCCTTCCAGTGAATATTCAGGGTTGATTTCCTTTAGGATGGACTGGTTGGATCTCCTTGCAATCAAAGGGACTCTCAAGAGTCTTCTCCAACACCACAGTTCAAAAGCATCAATTCTTTGATGCTCAGCCTCCTTCATGGTCCAACCCTCACATCCATACATGACTACTGGAAAAACCATAGCTTTGACTAGGCGGACCTTTGTCCACAAAGTAATGTCTCTGCTTTTTACTATGCTATCTAGGTTGTTCATAGCTTTTCTTCAAAGGATAAAGTGTCTTTTAACTTCATGGCTGCAGTCACTATTTGCAGTGATTTGGTAGCCCAAGAAAATAAAGTCTTTTATTGTTTACATTGTTTCCTCATTTATTTGCCATGAAGTGATGGGACCAGATGCCATGATCTTAGTTTTTGAATGTTGGGTTTTAAGCCAGCTTTCTCACTCTTCTCTTTCAGCCTCATCAAAAGGCTCTTTAGTTCCTCTTCACTTTTTGCAGTAAGGGTGATGTTATCTATATCAGATCAGATCAGATTAGATCAGTCGCTCAGTCCTGTCCAACTCTTTGTGACCCCATGAATCACAGCACGCCAGGCCTCCCTGTCCATCACCAACTCCTGGAGTTCACTCAGACTCACTTCCATCGAGTCAGTGATGCCATCCAGCGATCTCATCCTCTGTCGTCCCCTTCTCCTCTTGCTCCTAATCCCTCCCAGCATCAGAGTCTTTTCCAATGAGTCAACTCTTCGCATCAGGTGGTCAAAGTATTAGAGTTTCAGATTAGCATCATTCCTTCCAAAGAAATCCCAGGGCTGATCTCCTTCAGAATGGACTGGTTGGATCTCCTTGCAGTCCAAGGGACTCTTAAGAGTCTTTTCCAACACCACACTTCAAAAGCATAAATTCTTTGGCGCTCAGCCTTCTTCACTGTCCAACTCTCACATCCATACATGACCACAGGAAAAACCATAGCAATAACTAGATGGACCTTTGTTGGCAAAGTAATGTCTCTGCTTTTGAATATGCTATATAGGTTGGTCATAACTTTCCTTCCAAGGAGTAAGCGTCTTTTAATTTCATGGCTGCAGTCACCATCTGCAGTGATTTTGGAGCCCAGAAAAATAAAGTCTGACACTGTTTCCACTGTTTCCCCATCTATTTCCCATTAAGTGATGGGATCGGATGCCATGATCTTCGTTTTCTGAATGTTGAGCTTTAAGCCAACTTTTTCACTCTCCTCTTTCACTTTCATCAAGAGGCTTTTTAGTTCCTCTTCACTTTCTGCCATAAGGGTGGTATCATCTGCATATCTGAGGTTATTGATATTTCTCCCAGCAATCTTGATTCCAGCTTGTGTTTCTTCCAGTCCAGCGTTTGTCAATGTACTCTGCATATAAGTTATATAAACAGGGTGACAATATACAGCCTCGATGTACTCCTTTTCCTATCTGGAACCAGTCTGTTGTTCCATGTCCAGTTCTAACTGTTGCTTCCTGACCTGCATACACATTTCTCAAGAGGCAGATCAGGTGGTCTGGTATTCCCATCTCTTTCAGAATTTTCCACAGTTTACTGTGATCCACACAGTCAAAGGCTTTGGCATAGTCAATAAAGCAGAAATAGATGTTTTTCTGGAACTCTCTTGCTTTTTCCATGATCCAGCGGATGTTGGCAATTTGATCTCTGGTTCCTCTGCCTTTTCTAAAACCAGCTTGAACATCAGGAAGTTCATGGTTCACATATTGCTGAAGTCTGGCTTGGAGAATTTTGAGCATTACTTTACTCGAGTGTGAGATGAGTGCAATTTTGCAGTAGTTTGAGCATTCTTTGGCATTGCCTTTCTTTGGGATTGGAATGAAAACTGACCTTTCCAGTCCTGTGGCCACTGCTGAGTTTTCCAAGTTTGCTGGCATATTGAGTGCAGCACTTCCACAGCTTCATCTTTCAGGATTTGGAATAGCTCAACTGGAATTCCATCACCTTCACTAGCTTTGTTCATAGTGATGCTTTCTAAGGCCCTCTTGACTTCACATTCCAGGATGTCTGGCTCTAGGTCAATGATCACACCATCGTGATTATCCGGGTCGTGAAGATCTTTTTTGTACAGTTCTTCTGTGTATTCTTGCCACCTCTTCTTAATATCTTCTGCTTCTGTTAGGTCCATACCATTTCTGGTCCTTTATCTAGCCCATCTTTGCATGAAGTGTTCCTTTGGTATCTCTGATTTTCTTGAAGAGATCTCTAGTCTTTCCCATTCTGTTGTTTTCCTCTATTTCTTTGCATTGATTGCTAAAGAAGGCTTTCTTATCTCTTCTTTCTATTCTTTGGAACTCTGCATTCAGATGTTTATATCTTTCCTTTTTTCCTTTGCTTTTCACTTCTCTTCTTTTCACAGCTATTTGTAAGGCCTCCCCAGACAGCCATTTTGCTTTTCTGCATTTCTTTTCCATGGGGATCGTCTTGATCCCTGTCTCCCGTACAATGTCACGAACTTCATTCCATAGTTCATCAGGCACTCTATCTGTCAGATCTAGGCCCTTAAATCTATTTCTCACTTCCACTGTATAATCATAAGGGATTTGATTTAGGTCACACCTGAATGGTCTAGTGGTTTTCCCTACTTTCTTCAATTTCAGTCTGAATTTGGCAATAAGGAGTCCATGGTCTGAGCCACAGTCAGCTCCTGGTCTTGTTTTTGCTGACTGTATAGAGCTTCTCCATCTTTGGCTGCAAAGAATATAATCAATCTGATTTTGGTGTTGACCATCTGGTGATGTCCATGTGTAGAGTCTTCTCTTGTGTTGTTGGAAGAGGGTGTTTGTTATGACCAGTGCATTTTCTTGGCAAAACTCTATTACATACCTGAGGTTAGCATTTCTTCTGGAAATCTTGATTCCAGCTTGGGCTTCATCCAGCCTGCCATTTCTCATCATGTACTCTGCATTTAAGTTAAATAAGCACACAATACACCAGCAAATTTGGAAAACTCAGCAGTGGCCTCAGGACTGAAAAAGGTCAGTTTTCATTCCCATACCAAAGAAAGGCAATGCCAAAGAATGTTCAAACTACCACACAAATGCACTCAATTAACAAGCTAAGAAAATATTGCTCAAAATTCTCCAAACATCAAAAATATTTGGACCGAGAACTTCCAGATATACAAACTGGATTTAGAAAAGCAGAGGAACCAGAAATCAAATTGCAACCATCCGCTGGATCATAGAAAAAGCGAGAGAATTCCAGAAAAACATCTACTTCTGCTTCATTGACTATGTTAAATGCGCTAACTGTGTGGATCACAACAAACTGGAAAATTCTTAAAGAGATGGGAATACCAGACTACCTTACCTGCCTCCTCAGAAACCTGTATGCAAGTTAAGAAGCAACAATTAGAACCAGACATGGAACAACAGACTGGTTCAAAATTGGGAAAGAAGTACATCAAGGCTATATATTGTCACACTGCTTATTTAACCTATATGCAGAGTACATCATGTTTAGGCATATAGATGTGCCAAAAAATAATTCAGCATTAAACACCTCCGGGCATATTTTAAATTTGGGTTTGTATAATATCACATATACATCATAAAATTAGTTAATTTCCAAAATTTTCCTTTTATACCAATGGTTTTATTTTCTTAGGGAAATGAATTTCAGTAATTTCTGATATCCAGCCAAGTTAAAGACAAACACCTCTTGCTGTATCAAAGGTCTATGCACACCTAGCGTACTCCATGCAGATATGGAAGACCAGCAAAAAAGAAACTAAAATACATTGAGTACCTATAATCTCGGAGCCATGACGTACGTGTGTCTTGGCTATGACACTAAATACAGCTTTGTATCACTATGATTTTATATGACCTTTAGCCCTTCTTCTGTTCCCCACTCCCAAATATCTGAAGGGCCAGAGTCAAGTTAAAAAGCCTACAAAAGCACTTGGCAGTTAAAAAGAATTTGTTGTATTAAATAAATACCATTTGTTCCTTTAAGCTGGAATTATCAGAGAATTATCAGAAAATAGCAGTAGAAAAATGAAAAGAAGAACAATAAAACCACAGTGGTGTTTGGCAACTCTAATGCTTCTTCCCTCTAGCAATCACTTCTCAGTGCCCTGTTCTCAGTAGGAATGCCAAAGCCCTGCTTACAAACCAGGGGAGTGCTGTGCCAGGGGTAGAGAGAAGTGGCAACATAGGGTGCACCAGTTTTTCTAGGCAAGTATGCACTTAGACTCCTGGAGCCTTGCCGTGAACTCTTTATTCAAAGGGTGCATGTGTGCATTCTTTTCCACAGATGTACTCTGGAATATTTTTTCCAATGTCCTTATGCATGTCCTGAGAGTAAAACAGACATTTCAAGTGAAAACTCAGCCTATAGGAAGTGGAATAAGTCATGGGATTCTATATATTATGAGAGCTTTATAGTACTTGCACAAAAAGACAGTAAGGCATCTGTGTGGGGCTCTTTGGTGGAGGAAAGTGTTGTCATTTATGCTGTTCTAAGCTAACTTTGTTGTCTAGAGTAAAAATGGAGCAATTTACGTGAATATTAGATTCCATCACCCTAGGGGGCTTATTTACTTTATGAGCATCTAGAAATCATTATTTTAAAGCCAGTAGTACACCTGTGAAAGCTCCACAGGAAGTCATAAAGCCCTTGATAACGTAAGATATGCATATTTAAATGAAGAAGGTAATAAACATACTAAATGTAAGGGAGCTAGAACTATCTATCCTCAGCATTAGTATGCTGCTGCTGCTGCTAAGTCGCTTCAGTCGTGTCCGACTCTTAGCGACCCCATGGACTGCAGCCTACCAGGCTCCTCCTTCCATGGGATTTTCCAGGCAAGAGTACTGGAGTGGAATGCCATCGTGGTAGCATATATCAGATGGTCAAAAAACAATGAGTGAATAAATTAGTGAATGAATAGATACTCGGGTGTTACATCATGGGTCTGACTCAATCTTCTTAACATAGGAGCTTTTCAGGTTTATGATATCATAGGGTTTAGAACAAAACATTTATCCTAGATGTTCCTCATATGCACAGCTGATGAGAGAAGGAAATTTTGTTCATTTCACTTTTCTTTTTTATGTCAACACTTTGTTCTCGAAAATCAGCACAAAAATATTTAAAGGTAAGATCATAATCCTATCTGAGGTAACAACAATACCCCTAAATAAATGATGTTTTGGAGTAAATATTATATATGTATATATATATATATATATAGGCATACATACACAATATATATTTCACATATATACCATACAGGCATTCTTATGCTTTTAAAGATAGTTATAGATATCTTTTACATGATATTTTAAATATATGTGTATATGTAAACATGAGAATGCCTTTATGATAAATGTCATGACCAAATAAAATTGCTTTCTTTCTGTCACTAATGACCCTGGCATCCCTGATGTGTAACTTACATTTAACTGGCAACATTCTGGGTTACTCATATTAACAGCAACAGTCTGAACAGCTTGAACCTCAATAAAATGTGCATTAAGTGACTGAGTTAATTTAACCTCATTAATCCTCAACCCAATAGAACCATCTGAAGCCTTCCAAGCAGCCTGTGCTTCATCTACAACATAAACATGTCCCTGTAGGAAATCAACACCCAGAATGTGCTGAAGCTCTAGCTCCCAAGTTGTCACTGAGGGGTAAATGGCTACATAATTGCCAGGACCAGGCTCCAATTGCATTATATGATTCACTCATTTCATTATTCTTGTTAACAGAGAGATGAGTCCTCTAAAAATAAAATTCTCTCTGAACTTTTTCTTGGAACTGGCTCTCAACTAAATGTTCTAATTCATCAAAGAGTAGAATTCTTGTTCAAGACACTTTTTTGTCTTTTAACTTAGGAAACATATTTATGGCAAATAAAGGACTGTGTTCAATTAAAAGGAAACTTTAACTCATCTACCTCCTACATCTTCCCCATTTAGGATTAATTACAAAACCAGTAATAGCAGTTAATTCTCACAATTTTAGACATAAAGGGCTGAAAATTCAAACTAGTAAAAGGTTATCAACACATTTTCAATACTAAGTCAACTGTTTGTTGCTGTACCCAAGACGTTTTAATTTTATATAAGAGCGTAGGACTTTATGAAGCTTGATCTTGATCAACTTAAAAATGAGTGTTAATATATGATTTGTACTGCATTGCTCTTTCCACTATTTAATGGCATTAAAAATATATTTTATTCTGGGTAGTTAATAGTTTATTTTTTATTTACATTACTCTCAAGCCAAGAAAATAAGTACTTTACCTGAATGTGCCTTCATTCCTTGTTAAGAGACCGTGACCTCTACCGGAAAAGAGTACTGTATCTGAACCCAAGACACTGGATTTGCTTTAGTTTTATGAACCAAAATTTGCAGGCATACTATTTAAATAATCCTTTTTCAGCTTGTGGGAATATATATGCTACCCACCAAGTCAATATATTTTTGTAATGATCAAATCATATAAAGAATTCACACACTGTAATGTCTACAAATATGGCTATTTTAATTTTTTCATAAGCACAAGTTTGTGGTAATAATATATACATCGAAAGATGGGTAAAACAGAACTCGAAATAGGTAATATTCATAGGTTATATTTTATATTCATCACTAGTTCTCCACAGCATTTCTAAAAAGCTCCTTATTCTTGAAAATAATTTCATAACTTCATTACCAAGAAATAGCAGAAATAATATATGGAAAAATATTATCTAAATTTTGTTTGGTCCAAAACTTCTCAGAGTAAAATGACAAAAATTTCTACTTGGTAAAAATGTTTTCTTTAGTCAAATAATTTCATAAAAATTTTTCAATACAGTAGTTACAGAAATGTATTCTTTATTTTCTGACTTTTTATATACAGGTAATAATAAATGTGGATGTTGTCAATTTGATCTGGTTCCTCTGCCTTTTCTAAAATCAGCTTGAACATCTGGAAGTTCACGGTTCAAATATTGCTGAAGCCTGGCTTTCAGAATTTTGAGCATTACTTTACCAGCGTGAGATGAGGAGAATTGTGCAGTAGTTTGAGCATTCTTTGGCATTGGAATGAAATCTCTTTGGGATTGGAATGAAAACTAACTTTTCCATCAAAAAAGCAAGAGAGTTCCAGAAAAACATCTATTTCTGCTTTATTGACTATGCCTAAGCCTTTGACTGTGTGGATCACAATACACTGTGGAAAATTCTGAAAGAGATGGGAATACCAGACTACCTGACCTGCCTCTTGAGAAACCTATATGCAGGTCAGGAAGCAATAGTTAGAACTGGACATGGAACAACAGACTGGTTCCAAATAGGAAAAAGAGTATGTCAAGGCTGTATATTGTCACCCTGCTTATTTAACTTATA
The DNA here is from genome assembly GCF_029378745.1 of Bos indicus. Lineage (NCBI taxonomy): Eukaryota > Metazoa > Chordata > Mammalia > Artiodactyla > Bovidae > Bos > Bos indicus. The sequence continues at coordinate 10,190,743 of NC_091761.1, read as the reverse complement.
TGCAGAGTACATCATGAGAACACTGGACTGGAAGAAGCACAAGCTGGAATCAAGATTGCCAGGAGAAATATCAATAACCTCAGTTATGCAGATGACACCACCCTTAAGGCAGAAAGTGAAGAACTAAAGAGCCTCTTGATGAAAGTGAAAGAGGAGAGTGAAAAAAAAAAAAAAAAGTTGGCTTAAAGCTCAACATTCAGAAAACGAAGATCATGACATCCGATCCCATCACTTCATGGCAAATAGATGAGGAAACAGTGGAAACCGTGTCAGACTTTATTTTTCTGGGCTCCAAAATCACTGCAGATGGTGATTGCAACTATGAAATTAAAAGACGCTTACTCCTTGGAAGAAAAGTTACGACCAACCTAGATAGCATATTGAAAAGCAGAGACATTACTTTGCCAACAAAGGTCCGTCTAGTCAAGGCTGTGGTTTTTTCAGTGGTCATGTATGGATGTGACAGTTGGACTGTGAAGAAAGCTGAGCCCCGAAGAATTGATGCTTTTGAACTGTGATGCTGGAGAAGACTCTTGAGAGTCCCTTGGACTGCAAGGAGATCCAACCAGTCCATCCTAAAGGAGACCAGTCCTGGGTGTTCATTGGAAGGACTGATGCTGAGGCTTAAACTCCAATATTTTGGCCACTTCATGCAAAGAGTTGACTTATTGGAAAAGACCCTGATGTTGGGAGGGACTGAGGGCAGGAGGAGAAGAGAACGACAGAGGATGAGATAGCTGGATGGCATCACCGACTGGATGCCCATGAGTTTGGGTGAACTCCAGGACTTGGTGATGGACAGGGAGGCCTGGCGTGCTGTGATTCGTGGGGTTGTAAAGAGTTGGACACAACAGAGCGACTGAACTGAAATGAATAATAAAAGCAAAAATACGGTATCATTATTTTACCACCATTAAGATGGCAGTTTCCTGCATATTATATCTGGGTTTTCTCCCGACTTAAAAAAAAAAAAAAACAATTAATATGTAATTTCAAACAATTGGTACATTTGTCCTTCCCAGTTTTCATTAGTTATAGGGAACTAAATGGACCAAAAATTCCATAGGGTTACGGTGAGAAAGTGACTCAAACTTCAGGGAAAGCAACACAGAAAAAAAAATATGTTCCTAAAATACCAAAACACATTTTTTGTAGCTATAATGAAATATAAATTAAAACATCTTCCTTCTTGACTAGTTCCAATATTTTTCTTACCAGGTAAACTCTCTTCTGGCAAGAAGTTTAAACAGTTATTTCATTTAGAACTGCCAGTTTCAGAAATATGATAGTCCTCAAGTAAAACACACTTCAAAAAATATGTCATGCCAGCCCAGTTCTGTTATAGTCTTGGAAGACAGATTTTAAATTACTATTTAACCAAGTACAATTGTACCCTAAGAAACAATTTATGAAAATAACATAAATCAGATGTGATAAAATCAGTAATAAATATTGTGAATGAAAGATTTTTGAAAAGATAAGCTATCTTTAGAGAAGACAGAACAATTTACATTTTCAAACCACAGTACATAACATCTTTTAAATCACCTCCAGGATGCTGAAAAATATAAATATATGCATATCCCCGGTCTTACAGTCAGAATATATCTTTTGATAGCGGCCTACCTTTACACCTATGTGCGAGTGCTTTCATAGAAATCTACTTGCCTTTTTAAAATATATTTTTGCAATCTGCTTATCAAGTAAAATAAAACTACATCATATTCTTAGAGCTATCTTAAATGTAACATATCTCTTATTTTCAAATTCTGACTGCTATCTACAGAAAATGAATTACCTTTCCTGGATAACAATTAAACACACATTATTAAGCCATGAAAATTTCCTAATGAAATATAAAAGTGAAAATGGCCACCCAGGACATTTCTAGTTTCACCATCAGCACCTTTAATATGATCCCTACATCTGTTTTACTGCTCTAATGTCCTTATCCAGACTTGGTGCCATTCTTAAATGAACATATATTCCTCAACACGTTACTGCATTCCTAACATCTGCCCAAGGCTCACTTCACAGACTGGTGCCCTGTACTTTCACGATTTGTTGCAGAAAACAAGCTGCTTTTCTGTAGCTTATTTACAATGAAACAAAAACAATCTTTTAAATCTCTCAGGAATGACTGCCACCATAAATTTATCAGGCACTAATGCATCAGTAAAGTATTAAAAGATATAGATCCTAGTAAAATTTTATTTCATCTCCATATTATTGCATATTTATTAACAAGGAAGTGTTCAAAATAATCATCAGAATAAAGTGTGATTGCAAGACAAAATTGAATCATGTATGTTTATTAGCACATGGATTGGTTAGGCAAGGAAAAAAGATACACTTAATTTATTTCAGCTAAAGGCAATTAGTTAAAAAAATAAATAAATAAATAAAGGCAATTAGTTGTAATAATACAGGACCTGGCCCAGAATAAGCTTTAAGAGCTGACTAACTTCTTTCTCCACCAATAGCTAAATTAGCTTTCTTAGTGTCACTGTTCTCTCTCCTTATCCACATCATTCATCTCTGCTATATGGTTTCCTCTGTTTATCCAGTTTTTACTTCCTCAAAACCTCCTTTTGTACATGACATTAGTGCAGGAACTACCTCAGAGCATCCTTTTGGCTGCTATGCTTACTGCTAACGGACTGTGCTTTCCAGTTCAGACTCCCAGGAGCAAGAATCTGATTGACCTAATTCACCTGTTTACAGCAGAACAAGTCACAGGCTGCTATTGAGCCCATCTATCGACTGTACTCTTCTTACTATCCATTCTCAGTCTTAGTCCACTTAACTATAGCCAAAAGAGAGGATCTTGAGGTATAAAAATGGCCACGAAGGGAGAAGGGACTGAGTGAAATGTATTTTAGCTAGAATAATTAGGTATGTGAGCGTATATTAACTGACAAACTTACTGTGCGGTGCCTAGTTCCTCAGTCGTGTCCAACTCTTCGCAACCCCATGGACTGTAGCCCACCAGGCCCCTCTGTCCATGGGATTCTCCAGGCAAGAATACTGGAGTGGGTTGCTATCCCCTTCTTCAGGGGATCTTCCAAATCCAGGGACTGAACCCAGGTCTCCCGCATTGCAGCCAGATTCTTTACTATCTGAGCCACCAGGGAAGTGACTTCTTTATTACACCATTTACAAACCCATTTACTTTGAATAACTATTTTAATGAGGCAGTCCACAACAAACCTTGTCTAGGAATGAATACAAGTGACTTTGCAATACCAGTTCAAATCTTGCAAATCTGACTGAGAGGTCAACTTTGAATTTGGGTATGTGAGCACTGGGAAAATCTATTGTAATTTTCCCAAACTTACCATCTAAGGAAAGAAAGAGACTATGTCTCCAATGACACTTGCATAATATTTCTACCTGGAATTAAATTAGTGTGTGCATGCCAAGTAGCTTCAGTCATGTCCAACTTTTTGCAAACCCATGGACTGTAGCCCACCAGACTCCTCTGTCCATGGGCCTCTCCAGGAGTGCTGTCCAAACAGTGATAGAGCAATTGGGGCTAAGAATTCAAAAGACAGCCTCTTTAAATATTTACAGTTGTTTAAGCAGAAGTCCAGGATCTACTGAGTTTAGTGAGCAATTTTAGTATGTCTTCATGTAGTTTTATGCCACTTGTGATCAAACTATCATATTTTCATATACTATTTCAAATGTAATCCACCTGACAAAAATAATAGGTGCACACAGTATTCTAATTAATGTATTTCACTTTTGCAACATAACCTATAGGGTTTCCACATTTTAGCTGAATACTGAAATTGAATCCTCATCAATAATAAACACACCTAACATTTATGTAATGTTAAATTGAAATGTTTTCAAACAGATTACATCAAGTATTGTATATCATAGCACTTATTCTAGAAAAAATGAAACCTGGACACAAAAGATTTAAATAACAGTTTGAAAAGCCAGAGCCAGGACACAAATCAATTACCACTGGGAACTATTACCACAGTGTGTTGTGATCCACACAGTCAAAGACTTTGACATAGTCAATACAACATCTGGAACTCTGTTGCTTTTTTGATGATCCAATGGATGTTGGCAGATTGATCTCTGGTTCCTCTGCCTTTTCTAAATCCATCTTGAACATCTGGAAGTTCATGGTTCACATATTGCTGAAGGCTGGTTTGGAGAATTTTTAGCATCACTTTACTAGTGTGTGAGATGAATACAATCGTGCGGTAGTTTGAGCATTTTTTGGCATTGCCTTTCTTTGGGATTGGAATGAAAACTGACCTTTTCCAGTCCTGTGGCCACTGCTGAGTTTTCCAAATTTGCTGGCATATTGAGTGCAGCACTTTCACAGCATCATCTTTTAGGATTTGAAAGAGCTCCACTGGAATTCCATCAACTCTACTAGCTTGTGTGTAGTGATGCTTCCTAAGGCCCACTTGACTTCACATTCCAGGATGTCTAGTTCTAGGTGAGTGATCACACCATCGTGGTTATCTGGGTCACGAAGATCATTTTTGTACAGTTCTTCTGTGTATTCTTGTCACCTCTTCTTAACATCTTCTGCTTCTGTTAGATCCATTCCATTTCTGTCCTTTATTGTGCCTATCTTCACATGAAATGTTCACTTGGTTTCTCTAATTTTCTTGAAGAGATCTCTAGTCTTTCCCAGTCTATTGCTTTCCTCTATTTTTTTTGCACTGATCACTGAGGAAAGCTTTCTTACCTCTCCTTGCTATTCTTCGGAATTCTGCATTCAAATGGGTATTTCTTTCTTTTCTCCTTTGCCTTTAGCTTGTCTTCTTTTCTCAGCTATTTGTAAGGCCTCCTCAGACAACCTTTTTGTCTTTTTACACTTTTTTTTCTTGGGGATGGTCTTGGTCATGAACCTCTGTCCATTGTTTTTCAGGTACTCTATTACATCTAATCCCTTGAATCTATTTGTCACTTCCACTGTATAATTGTAAGGGATTTGATTTAGGTCATACCTGAATCATCTAGTGGTTTTTCTTACTTTCTTCAATTTCAGTCTAAATTTGGAATAAGGAGTTCATGATCTGAGCCACAGTCAGCTCCTCTTCTTCTATACAGTCAGTTTTTGCTGACTGTATAGAGCTTCTCCATCTTTGGCTGCAAAGAATATAATCAATCTGATTTCAGTGTTGACCATCTGGTTATGTCCATGTGTAGTCTTCTCTTGTGTTGTTGGAAGAGGGTGTTTGCTATGACCAGTGTGTTCCCTTAGCAAAACTCAGTTGGCCTTTGTCCTGCTTCATTTTGTACTCCAAGGCTAAATTTGCCTCTTACTCTGGGTTTTTCTCAACTTCTTACTTTTGCATTCCAGTCCCCTATGATGAAAAGGATACCTTTTTTGGGTGTTAGTTCTAGAAGTTCTTGTAGATCTTCATAGAACAGTTCAACTTCAGCTTCTTCAGTGTTACTGGTTGGTGCATAGACTTGGATTACTGTGATATTGAATGGTTTGCCTTGGAAACGAACATATGTCATTGTCATTTTTGAGATTACCTTCCAGTACTGCATTTTAGACTGTTTTGTTTACTATGATGGCTATTCTATTTCTTCTAAGGGATTCTTGCCCACAGTAGTAGATATAATGGTAAGAGTTAAATTCACTCATTCCAGTCCCTTTTAGTTAACTGATTCCTAAAATGTTGATGTTCACTCTTGCCTAGAGATGGGAATATCAGACCACCTGACCTGCCTCCTGAGAAATCTGTATGCAGATCAAGAGCAACAGTTAGAACTGGACATGGAACAACATAATGGTTCCAAATTGGGAAAGAAGTACATCAACGCTCTATATTGTCACCCTGCTTATTTAACTTATATGCAGAGTACATCATGTGAAATGCCGGGCTGGATGAAGCATAAGCTGGAATCAAGATTGCTGGGAGAAAATTAATAACCTCAGATACACAGATGACACCACCCTTATGGCAGAAAGCAAAGAAGAACTAAATAGTTTCTTGATGAAAGTGAAAGAGAAGAGTTGAAAAAGTTGGCTTAAAATTCAACATTTAGAAAACTAACAGCGTGGCATCTGGTCCCATCACTTATGGCAAAGAGATGGGGCAACAGTGGAAACAGTGAGATACTTTATTTTTGAGGAGCTCCCCAATCACTATGGATGGTGACTGCAGCCATGAAATTAAAAGATGCTTGCTCCTTGGAAGAAAAGCTATGACCAACCTAGAGAGCACATTAAGAAGCAGAGACATTACTTTGCAGACAAAGTTACATCTAGTAAAAGCTATAGTTTTTCTTGTAGTCATGTATGAATGTTAGAGTTGGACTATAAAGAAAGCTGCGCACCAAAGAACTGATGCTTTTAAACTGTGGTATTGGAGAAGACTTGAGAGTCCCTTGGACTGCAAGGAGATCAAATCAGTCAATCCTAGAAGAAATCACTCCTGAATATTCATTGGAAGGACTGATCCTGAAGCTAAAACTCCAATACTTTGGCCACCTGATGCGAAGAACTGACTCATTGGAAAAGACCCTGATGCTAGGAAAGATTGAAGGTGGGAGGAGAAGGGGTCGACAGAGCATGAGATGGTTGGATGGCACCACCAACTCAATGGACATGAGGTTGAGTAAGCTCCAGGAATTGATGATGGACAGGGATGCCTGGCATGCTGCCGTCCATGGGGTCACAGAGAGTCTGACATGACTGAGCAACTGAACTGAACTGAACTATTACCACAGTACTCTTCCACTAGAGAGGCCTGCTTGAATCAGTGGAGGAAGCAAAAAAGAAGAGGCAAAGAACATAAAGTCTGAAATCCAAAGCATTTGAGACTGAGATCATGAAGATAAAATGCAGACCCAGGAAAGAAAAGGGTTACTAAAGTGACTGATTTGACAGGAAGTGATCTTAGTTTCTTTTGAGTTTTTTTCTCTTTATTTGGACATATGACCAAATTCATTTTTACTTTATATACAAACTTGGAAAACTTGGGACTAGGTTCTTAAACAATTTGTGGAAAGAATTCTGAGGTCATGTTTCAGCCTAATGAGAAAGCATGCCATGTTGGATTAGGTATGTCTGCCATGGATGCAGGAGTTGAGAATGGAAGCATGGTTGCTGCATAATTGCCAGCCCTGGTTTAGACCTTCCATTGTCTGGTTGGTATATATATATGGCTCTCCTGGCATGAAGTCCTGCTGCTGTGTAGGACTAGAAGCGATAAGGATCCAAAGAGACCAATTCACAAATCATTAGTAAATGTCATTAGTAAATGTTTGGAGATGTATGCAAGTAGTAAAGTAGCCCATCCATTCTAAAACTTGGTCAGAGGATCATTGTGAAAACAGTTATTGAGAGTAAGATGAAGTTAAATCTTAGAGTCAACTCCGTAGCCCCTGTTTCTATCATGGAAAATTTCCATGAAAACAAGTCATCATTTCTTTGAGAAATCAATTCCCAGTAAATCCTATCCTTTCTCTATCTTTCCTGAGGATCTATTCTGATAGAAGATCTAGATGGGAAGGTAAGAGAAACTAGCAAATCAGAAATGCATCCAGATGTTTCAAAGTGGTATAATTTTAATATACACTTTTAGTCTTCTCAAACACGCTTCTCTGACTGTTCAAAAGGAACATCCTAGAAAAGAAAAGCGTGAAGGGATTGAACCTTCATCACCAGTCCATTGCTCACCTGAACAAGAGACTGGGATATGATGGATAATTTCGCAGTTTTATCTGTGGATTCCTAGAATGTACAGGTAGCATAATCACTTCCCTTGCTGTTCACTCTCAACTTTCAATTTTTGATTCCCTTCCCAACAGCTCGAGTCTTCAGTAAAATAAAAAGTAGTTCCTCTGCACAAAATCTAGACACATTCTTGTTCAAACTTTAGAATTCTGTCAGTGCTGACTTATCTAATAATTTTTAATAATCCATAGTATCATAATTTCACCAAAGTATAATTTATACATTTTACCAAAACAGCAAACATTTAATAAGATCTCATAATATTAAGGCAATAAGGTTTTTAAGAAATATTATTCACATTCACCAGTTTGCTATTTAATCATAAATGATTAAAATTAAAATGTGCTTGTCAAAATAGGAGATAAATTAGAGTTACAAATTAAGTTATAAATTAGAGTGACAAAGTTTATTAGGGTATAACATTTTATTCATTAGGGTGTAACATTTTTATAACTAGCTAGAATTTTATGGATATGGCTCTGAAATCAGATTCTATAATGTGAAATGTTTTATTGCCCTCTATAGAATTCACTGGGCTTCCCAGGTGACACAGTGGTAAGGAATCTACCTGCCAATGCAGGAGATGCAGGAGTTGCAGGTTTGAGCCCCTGTAGTAGAAAATGACAACCCATTCCAGTTTTCTTGCCTGAGAAATTTCAGGTACAGAGGAACTGGCAAGCAACAGTCCATGGGGTCACCAAGGGTCAGATATGATGAGCGACAGAGCACACACACACAGAATTAATTATTACCTATAATTTAAAAAAATATGAAAATCACAAATTTATACACAGATCTTTTATATGGATAAACTTTCTGGAAGGAAAGGTTCCACACTGCAAGTAGTCATCCATATTGGAATTTTTATAAGAATGCACTCATTTCATTATCATCAGAAATAATAATCTGAGGGAAGAAAAAGGAATTTTGAATACCTGTATATTTTGAAATATATTGCAAGTAATCTCATTTCTCCATAGCTTTATTCTATAAAAATAAACTATTCTAACTTAATAATACTTTCTTATGAAATTTCTGCATATAAACTGTAATTTTAAGATATATTCCTACCTAATATACACAACAGTCACATAATCCTCAGAAAGAATTTACATATGAATGCAATTTGGCTTTTGCTCTTCCAAGTACCAAAATGATTACACACACACACACACACACACACACACAGTGTATATACATATATATATTCTTAACATGACTAATATGTGTAGAAGGACACAAAGTTAGAATAACATATATTTTCAAATGAATCTAACCTAATGCGCTACTTTAGAGAAATTTAATTTATCCAATGTCTTACTGCTTATGGCAATCTTTATGATTTTTAATCTAATACTCTTTTAGACAGAGCAAATTGTTATGATTCAAAGCATTCAGATAATAATTTCTGGCCAGCAGAACAACAATATGCCTACTATCATAACTACTCAAATACCATTTAGAGATCCATTACATTAGTGATGTGCTATCCATAACATATTAAACTGACAAATTATGTTATGATTCAGAATATTTAATCTGTGATGAAGGACATCAAAGAAAGATAGAGAGCAAATATCTAGCACATGAAATCTTGAGTCATAAAATAGAGGGGAAGCTTTTTAGGCAAAAAGGAGACTTCAGGGATAAGTCAAGGCATGCTATCTTTGTTTGGAATTAGGATAATGAAAACAAATTTTATCTACTTCCTGGCATGCTGCGATTCGTGGGGTCGCAAAAAGTCAGACATGACTGAGCGACTGATCTGATCTGATCTGAAGGTTGGTTCAGGTTGAAAGTGAAAGTTGTTCAGTCCTGTCCTACTCTTTGTTACTCTACGCCAAAAACTTGAAATGGGTAGCCTTTCCCTTCTGCAGGAGAGCTTCCCAACCCTGGGATCAAACCCAGGTCTCCCACATTGCAGGCAGACTCTTTACCAGCTGAGCCACAAGGGAAGCCCAAGAATACTGGTTCAGATTTGCCATAAGTAATTCCATGACAGAAGTGTTTATTTCTCTGATTCATTTTAATATGAATATAAATAGTTCAAAGGATAAATTCAGATAATGGAATTGGGAGAAATGAAGCTCTTCTTAAGGATCCCTTCAGTAACAAATTCAAAACTGACAAAATCCGAAGTCAAAGAATAATCATGATTGTCCCTCAGCAAACATTTTGAAATATTCCAGAAGTTACTTATATATGTATGCCGGGAGCCGGCGAGAGACATTCCACTCGTGACAAAGTCATGAGGAAGGAGGCTCGGCATACGCAAAGGCGGGATTGAGCCTCAGGAGTCCCCCTGGATATTTTCGAGCATCTACCCCAAAAAAACCAGAGTCTGGCTACTTGATTGCTTTGTACTCTTACCTCTGACTTTACTGGGGGCTGTCCCCCACCACCATCTCACTCTCTCTGTCAAAGAGTTAACTTACAGCTCCAATTAATAAAGTTCCTGGGCAACTAGGAGTGTTTAAATTCAAACCCCTCAGATGGCTCTCTAACTCGCCTGACAAGTTTACCCGGACTGCTACAGCTATGCATACGATTGTTTACAGTCTCCCAGACTCGAGAGGCATGGGAAGCTTAAGATATTCAAATAGCTTAGAGCCTCTCAGAGAGTTAGAAACTGTCAGAATAAAACTAGTAAAAGATTTCATTGATGAGCCAATGCTTGTTGCCAAGTTTTCACATCCCCTGAATTGTATCCTTGAATGTGTATTAATTAATATAGTTGGTATGTAGAAAAAAAGGTAGTGGCCTTGGTGTTAGTAACTTTAGACCCTTAAGGTAATAAATTCTTCCTTTGTTGTAAACCCATTACACATCCGCCCTATAGGAATGTAATTTTATCTAATACCTTTGGAAGATGGCACCAAACCTTAAAATAATTACTCTTAGAGAAAATAAGTCTTTGTTGATAAGTCTTTGTCAAGAGTCATAAAATGTTAATAGGCCTTCTGGCCAGAAGATGATGTAAATCACCTAAACCATTTGTATACGATAAATTTGCAGGAAAGAAACCCTGGTTTTTGATAAGGATCAAAGACTGCTGACTTTGCATCCCCTATTATCCTCTATGTGTAACTTAGGGTATATAAGCCCCTGTTGAAAATAAAGCTACGGGCCTTGCTCACCAAAGCTTGGTCTCCCCATGTCATTCTTCCCCTCAATTTCCAGCTGAGTCTCCATCTGGAGCGCGGATATCCTCTGCGACCACTTATTTGCCTGGGCTTCTAAGACCCACTCGAGAAGGTGTCTAAGGTGGGGCACCTTCCGCTATTCGAGAGGGCGCCTGCGGCCTCCGGGGTCAGAGCTAACCTGGTGTCACGGGTTATATTGATTTTCCACGTAAACCAAGCTACTCAGCTTCTTTTCTCCACTGAATTTTCCTACTGAGCTATCCTCATTCTATTACTGTTTATATCTTTGATAAATAAATAGGTTGCCGAAGCAATCTCTCCTTTGAATACCCTGGATCAGCCGGGGCTGGACCTCGGCATATGTACATTTAAATTCCTTTACCATTTCAGGTTGGATATAATAAAAATTTGATTTGTCATTATGCCTGATTAAATAGTTCAAGAAAATATTTTGTGATAGTCTACTTTCTAGTTCAGTTTCAATTTCAAACATGTTCTTCTTTCCATCCTCAAAAATATTATTCTAAATGCTTTTTACAAAGTGCAAAGTACAAGCTCCATCTTCATTAAAACAAAGAAAGGAATGCCAAATATATACACAAAATTGGAAAATAAATGAAAAAATAAATAACTGAACATGACCAGAACAGGAATTGAAAATCTAGCTGCCCATAGAAAAGGACACTGACAAAAAGCTAGTCAGTTTACTTATAGAAAACTAGAAAGACTCAGGGATCTGAGCCATGGAAGGCCTGAGTGAAAAATGGGGCAGGAAACATTAGGATTGTTTGAAAGCCTGTAGAGAGAAAACTAGATTTCTTCTCTCTTCTATCCATAGAAAATATGGTATTTATTCCCTTGCTAGCAATTCAAAATGTTCCTTGAGGATCAGCAGCATAAACATCATTCAGAAGCTTATCAGAAATATAGACTCTCCAGTCCAACTTTAAAGCTCATATATCTGAGCCTGCACTTTAAGATCCTCAGGTTTTTCCTATGCACATTAGGTTGAGAAACACTATTAAGAAATTGAACTACAGGAGTATAGGATTTGGGGATGTCAAGCAGAAGGGGGTAAAGATGAGATAATAAATGAGGATCTCCATATTAAATGGTACAACCCTCAGCTGCCTATCCCTGCCTGGGTCTGGAACACCAGCAGACTAATTTCCTGCATTATCTTCAACTCCCGGTAAAAAATATTGAGAAATCATTTCTAAAGTAATGGAAGCCCTAAAAGTAACATTCTCTGTCAGGGGTCTGCAAATTAGAGCTTTCAGGCCAAATTTAGTTTACTACTTTTTTAATAAATAAAGTTTTCTTGGAACACAACCACACACATTCATTTACTATTGCCTGTGGCTTTATTCACTCACTATAAGGGCAGAGTTGAGTACAGATCTTCCTCAACTTAGACTTCCCAATATCCCCATCATAAACTGAAAATATCTTAAATTGAAAATGCATTTAATACACCTTACCTACCAAATACCAGAACTTATCTTAGCCTACTTTAAATGTACTCAGAATAATTACATTAGCCTGCAATTGGGCAAAATCATCTAATGGAAAGTCTATTCTATAATTAGGTTTTTAATATCTCATGTAATTTATTTAATACTTCACTGAATGTGAAAAATAATGTTTGTATGGGTACAGAATGGTTGTCAGCATGTTGACTGCTTACTGCCATGATCGTGTGACTAACTGGGACCTGTGACTCTCTACCACTGCCCAGCATCACATAAGAGTATACTACTGCATATCACAGCTCCAAAAAAGAACAAAATTCAAAATTTGAAGTAAGGTTTCTACTGAATGCATATCACTTTCACACAGTCACAAAGTCAAAAAATCTTTAAGTCAAGCCATTCTAAGTTGGCAACAATCTGCAGTTGTGATGATTACTATAAAGCACACATTAAACCTAAAATATTAATTTGTCCTCTACAGACAAAATTAGTCAATCCCTCATTTCATATACTGACATCTGAAGGTTCAAAGTTAAAAACAAAAACAAAAACATTGATTGATTACTTGATGATCCTAGAGAAAAAGCTATGATTAATCCACGCCCAACAATGCACATAACTTCCACTAGTGTTTCAGTGACTCATTCTAAAATGAATGGAAAGTCAAGAATACCAAACATACAAAAATTTCCACATGGAAATATATACCAGATCAACAGGAAGAAAAGAAAGACACTCAGATGACACAGAGAATGGTGGGAACAGAAGAAATTTTATAGTAAGCTATAAATGATACTATCAGTGAGCTAAAAAATGACTATCCCAACTATTAAAGGAAAAATATTACATGCATCAAAATGAATATTTATAGAGCAAGATAAAGTTCTCAGGTATTAAAGATATGGCAGATGAAGTTTTTTGTTTTTTTTTTTTATTCATGAGTGGAGAAAGGTTAGTTGATAAAGTCAAATATATCTCCCAGAATGTGTTAAGAGGAAAAGTGATGGCCAGGAGGAGAGGAATAGCTGGAAGACAGGAAAGGAGGGAGAAGAGAAAGAAAGAGAGAGGGAAAGAGAGAACAAGGGGAAAGGAGGAAAGGGGAGGAGCAGGAAGAAAAGAGGATGAGAGAGAAAATAAGAAAAGAATGAAGGAACTATGGGATGACACAGAATCCCCAAAGGGAAATTAAAGAATTTCAAGAAATTCTAATGTTGGAATGTTGTAATCATTTCTCAGTATACACATATATCAAATTTATCCTGTTGTACACCTTACATTTACACAATGATATATGTCAATTATATCTTGATTAAGCTGGGAGGAGGAAGTAGTCCTTTAAAAAAAGAAACAAGGAAGCTAGAAGAAAGTAAATTATTTTAAACAAAAAATGCAAGATTTTCTTAAACAGGAGGAAATGAGTGTCCTTTGAATACTGCCTAGCAAAATGGATGTAAAAAGATCTTATCAAGGTACATCCTTATACGGTTTCAGAACAAGAAAAAGCAGATGATCCTAGAAGGATTAGGTCACACAAAGAGAATGAGAAAAAACATTACAAAGATCAGAAGGCAGTGGAACACGACCTTCTTACTGCTAAGGCCAAATCATTTCTGACCTCAATGTGTGTATCAATGCAAATTATTAGTCAAAGAATAGGTTAGAGAGAAAAGAAAACCCTATCTGACACTAAGGATATTAAAATTTTACCTCTCATAAATTCAATATCATGAATGTACCAGAGAAGATACAGCAAGGAAAAGAAATATAGAAATTAGAGATTCAAGGGGAGAGGAAAAAGGAGTTCCTAAAATAACATTTCAGCAGATCTTAGCAAGCAACTATAGCTGAGGAGAGTGGAATTATGTCAGATTTATGATTAATTTACCAAAGACAAACAAAACTGGAGTAGATACACTAACTGATAAGACTGACTCCTGGAAAATTGTAATAGAAGACATTTTACAGAGCTCTTGGAGAGGACAGAAGAACAGAGATGTCACAGACTTAAGAAAATTAAGCAAATGAAAGAAAAAAATAAACAAAAGGAAAATAAAAATAGGTAATTCTCTAAAGCAAGAAAAACATGATTCTTAGCTGAAAAGCAAAATATTGTACAAGAACAGAAATGTAAACAAGGTGTACTACTTGGCTTGGTAGTTAATCTTTTTCATATTATCACACTATAGAAGGAGTAACTATGGATTTAACAGAAAAATTTAATATCACCATACATAGTTAAAGAAGCAGAAAAGGGGGGCATAAGAGACATAAAATCTACAATCACTACAGGAGGAAGTCAACACATAATGTTCAAAAATGACAAAGCAAAGTAACGGAGTATTTAGTGGGTTAGATATATGGAAGTAAATGCATTTCCCTGGTGGCTCAGACAGTAAAGAATCTGCCTGCAATGCAGGAGACCTGAGTTGGATCCCTGGGTCAGGAAGAGACACTCAAGAAGGGAATGGCTACCCACTCTAGTATTCTTGCCTGGAGAATTCCATGAACAGAGAAGCCTGGTGGGCTACAGAGTTGGACACAACTGAGTGACTAATATACACACATGGTGATAAATACCAGAAGTAATTACCAAAATACTGTAAGATAGTGTTGGGAAGGTGGCAGGTATGACCATTTTTCATAACATTTAACATTTTTTGACATTTTAAACTATGTGTGCTAAGTCACCTCAGTAATGTCCGACTCTGTGCAACCCCGTGGATGTAGTCTGCCAGACTCCTCTGTCCATGGGATTCTCCAGGCAAGAATATTGGAGTGGGTTGCCATGCTGTCCTCCAGGGGAATATTCCCTTCCCAGGGGTCAAACCCAGGTTTCCTGTGTCTCGTGCATTGGCAGGTGGGTTCTTTACCACTAGAGCCACCTGGAAAGCCTGCCCTTCAATTATGATTAGGTATTTATTTAATTTAAAATATATTTTTAATATAAAGGTAAATGTAACACCCCTACAGGAAACTATCCTGTTGTTATATGAACAACTTTCCACAACTTATATTTTTTAAAAAGACTGCTCATCTCTTGAGAATTGTGATGACGGATAGAACCCTGGAGGCCTCTGAGAATTTGTGAAAATACAGACTAAAATAAAATTCAGAAAACTCTTTAATATATTCCCTTTCATAAGCTCCTATGCTGTAACTAATTCTATCATTTGAGAGTCCCAGATTATCTTTATGCCAACATTTAGAATTTTTTTTTTTTTTTTTGTATTGCAAAAGAAGTAGAGACTGATATGTTTAGATACCAATAACTCCCAGGTGTGTTGAAATCCAGTTTCATTTAACATTGCTTCTAGGCCCCTTTAAATCATTTCTGTGACTCAGAATGCCTCAAAATTTGATCTGTGTGTTGTCCAAATGCTGTCGGTAGCCTAGTGAAAGGTTTGATATTTTTATTGCCAAATATGTCTCCAAAAGTTTTAATCCCCTTATCTCTCCATTACCCGTTTGTGAAGCAGGCTAATGCAATATTGGTGTCAGAGTGAGTCAATAAAGTAGCAATTCAAAATACGAGGAAGGAAACTTGTCAGTTGTTGGAGGCTTAGCAGAATATCTTAAACTACTTTTCCAAACTTTTAAGTATAGGGAGACTTAACACTTGCTGGCTGGCGGGCTGTTAGTTGGGTTTAAAAATAAAAACAACAAAACACTTGTAAACTGGTTTCTTGTAAGGGAATTTATTTACTGTGTCTAATTTGTTGGAGCTTAAATTTTACTTTTAAAGTAATTAAAAAAAAACAACAACTAGTAATTAAGGGAACTGAGATCTTGGTCCCTGTTCTACCAATTATTCAATATATTCAACAAACTTTTAATGAACACCTCAAAGTCCTGCCCTGAGATATTAAAGATGTATTAAGTGGATGAAGAACAAGATCACTTCCTAAGAAGTAAGATCAAATTATCTACACTACAAGTTTATGTTTTCCACAAAGTTTTAAACCTTGGATTATGAGGTATGTCAGACCTTTTAGAAACTCACTTTCAGGAAAATGACTCATATTTACAGGACGATTATGGCAGAGTATAGACTCTACTTCATCTCAAACCTTGATTTGGACTATTACAGATAACCACAGTGCCCTGAGAAATGCAGTGAAACAAAGAAATTAGTGTTCTTCAGGGTAAGAGCTGACCTTAGCAACCTGTCTTTTATAAAGTAAGGATTTGAAATATTAACTTCTGTTTTGTTATTGCAAGAGGCAAAGGAGTTGATAAGTCAACAAAGTCTACTTTGAAAGATTTTCATGTTAAAAAGAAAGGGTTTTGTTTGCCTAACCAACCTTCATAGGCATCTTCTGTACTAATTCCTTGACTAGTCCCTTCCTCCTAGTCTCTGCATCATTACATACTTCTTAAGACATCTCTCTAAGTATTTCAAGTGGTACTGAGTACTAAAATAGCAACAGAAATAAATAGGCTAAGAAAGCAGAAACTTTAAAATCTATGAGGTAAATTATCTAATATAGCTCTCTTTGTATCTATTTATAAAGACATAGAGAACAAGGACACAAGTCATCCATTAGCTCCCAGATATCCCTGAGACATTTTTATTCAAGTCTGTGACATTTTCCTCAGTTAAGAAGCATTCTGAAAGCTATTAAGGCTTAAAAACTCTGACATTCATAATAAGTAGAGATGGGTGAATTCAGTTTCTTAATTACAGACATTTGAGTTAGGGAAATGGATAACACCACAGTTGTTACTGTTATTTTATTTAAGACAGAAATTACAGTGCCCAAAAATTCAGTTCAACTCTTCTGTTATAATCTCTCCCCAATCCAGCTAAGAGCATTACTCTGTTTTGCATCCATTAGAGCAGCCATTAAGTGTTGAATGTTTCTTTTATGTGAAAAGAGTGTGCTTTTCTCTCAAATTTAAATCACTCAGTATCTTTTGAATGTCTCTTGCATATGTATTGAATCCACAATAATTAATAATTTAACCCTACCAGGATTTTCATTCCTAATAGTCAAATATTCTTTTTTCTTTTACTTCTTCTCACAGTTAGTTTTCTTGGAGCCCATTTCACACTTTTTTCTGCCCACCAGTCAAAACACAAGCACTCAATGACATAACCATTGCAGGCAAAATGTGAATTTTACTTCTTCTCTCAAGGAAACTTATCTAGTCTCATTTCTCCCCAAATTATTCTAGATTCTGCCCAATTCCAAACAAAACCCCAGAAGGCTTTTATGTAAAAACTGGCAAGGTGATTCTAAATTCATATGGAGATAAAAGGGATCTAGAATAGGCAAAACAATCTGCATAAAGAACAGAATTGAAAGACTAACACTACCTAATTTCAAAATCTAATGTAACGCTACAATATGGTATCAGTGGAAGAGAACAGAGAATCCAGAAATGGACCCATACATGTATATGGATAATTACTTTTTACAAAGGCACAAAGGAAATTCAGTGTAGCATAATGATGGTCTTTTCAAAGAGTTCTTAGATATGTTACGTAGTTATAGTAGGAACTAGGAGTCCCAGATGGTAGTGGCTAAAAGACAGACGAAGGGAAAAGCCCGCAAAAAGGGAACAAAGGAAAACTCTAAATCCTGGAGTGAGAGCCTCTGGTGAAACAAAAATGCCCCCTTCCTGGCTAGCCTTTATTTGCATAAGGTAGATTAGTGGCGGGGGGGCGGGGGGGGGGCGGGGGGATGGGGCGGGGGGGGCGGGGGGATGGGGCGGGGGGGGGGGGGCGGGGGGGTGGGGCGGGGGGTGGGGCGGGGGGTGGGGCGGGGGGGTGGGGCGGGGGGGCGGGCGGGGGGGCGGGCGGGGGGGTGGGGCTGGGAGGGCCGGGTGTGGGGAGGGAGGCACGGGGAGGAGACAAGACATATAAAAAGAGGAAGCCAAATGGATTTGGGCCTCTCCTACACACCTCAGGGATGGACTTTCTTTACCAAGTAAAACTCAGCTGTAACCGAGCTGTAACAATGGTCTGCCATTTCAAATCTTTGTTGTGGTGAGACAGAACTGAGGAAATTACACACTCTTCCCACATATCAAACACGAAAAGCATGTATCTATAAAATTCAAAAATGATAAACTGAGATTACAAAGATAAAAAACTTTTCTCCCACAAAAGATATTGACAAAAGAAGGAAAAGCTATATAGATTGGGGGAAAATACCAATCACATATCTAACAAAGGACTTATATCCAAAATATATAAAGAACTCCTAATACTCAACAGTACAAAAAAAAAAATCTCCATTTTTTAAATGGGCAAAATACTTGAATAAATACTTCACCAAAGAAGAAATGCAGAAGATGGACACATAATAAGCACGTGAAAAAAGTTCCAAACTTATTAGCCACTAGGGAAATGCAAATTAAAACAATAAGATACTACTATACACACCTATACAATGAGATTTTACAGCACCTCCCAGAGTTGATGATGGACAGGGAGGCCTGGCATGCTGCAGTTCATGGGGTCACAAATAGTCAGACATGACTAAGTGACTGAACTGAACTAAACTGATACACACCTAATAAAAGAAAAAAAAAAATTAGAGAACTAAGAACTCACACTACTCAGTGCTTGTCAAGATTGTGGACAAACTGGAACTCATGTATTTTGCTGGTGGAAATACAAAATAGTACAGGTACTCTCAAAAACAGTTTAAAAGTGTTTTTACTGAGTGAAATATATACTTAGAGGATGCCACATTCCTCTCAAATCTTCAGTCACTCCTTCTCAGTCACCCTCACTTGTATCTGGTTTTTACCTAGACTATGTGATTCATGGGGTTGCAAAGAGTCGGACACGACTGAACGACTGATCTGATCTGATCTGATACTGATATCCCTAAAGGCTTAGTTTTTGTCCCTCTTTTCTTCTTATACTCTACTCTCTCCCCAGGCAATCTAATCTACACCTTTGACTTTAATAGACATCAAATCACTGATAATTCCCAACTTTATATCATCATGTTTTACCTCTTCTACAGCTTCAGATCTACAAATCTGAAGACCTCCTGTATATATCACATGTGTCAAATTTGCCTAAAACTCAACATGTCCCAAACATCCTTTCTCCAAAGCTGGTCTTCTTTGAGGTTTCCTTGTTCACTGAATAGAATAACCATATTCTCAGTTCCTCAAGACTGAACAAGAATCGACACTGGCAAGTGTTTCTCCTTTTCCACTCCTTTCTCTATATCAATCACCAGTCTAATGATGTTTTCTTTAACTATCTATGAATCCCATCTTTTCATCTCAACCATATTGAAGCTACCACCATATTTCCCCAAGACTGCACCTAGAACCATCCAGCTTAGGCCAGTCTCTCTCTCCTGGTCCATTCTCCAAATAGTACATGAGCTAACCATTTAAAATTGCAAATCCAATTTTATCATTTTCCTGCTTTAACCCTTTTTCATTGGCTTTTAAGATAAAATTCTTACACAGCCAAATCCCTCTATAATCTATATATCTAGCCTCAAGTCACACTATAATTATTCCTTGTATCTTAAGTCAGTTCCTTGAAAGTGCTATACCTTTGCACACACTGTTTCCTGTTCCTAAAATGTATTTTTTTCCCTTCCTTGCCCCTTCCATTTCACAAAACACCTATATTCATTATTCCAATCTCAAATCAAACATAACTTATTTGCAGAAAATTTCACTAATTATTCAGCCTAAATTGGGTTCTCATGATATTGCATACTTCACAATACTTTCCTTCACAACAGCTTCCCAATTTGAAATCATAGATTTATCTGTGGGTATTCTTAATATACTTATTTGTGGGCTTCCCTAGTGGCTCAGAAGGTAAAAGCATCTGCCCGCAATGCGGGAGACCCAGATTCAATCCCCAGGTCAGGAAGATCCCCTGGAGAGGGAAATGGCAACCCACTCCAGTATTCTTGCCTGGAAAATTCCAAGGATTGAGGAGCCTGGTAGGCTATAGTCCATGGGGTCGCAAAGAGTCGGACACGACCGAGTGACTTCACTTTCACTTTCATTCGCAATATATGCCTCCCTCCCTATGCTGTAAGTTCCATTAAATCAATAGCCATAGTTATTTTGTTGAGCACTGTACTTTGAGTACTTTTTCACTGGTACATGAAAGTGTTAGTCGCTCAGTCGTGTCTGACTCTTTGCGACCCCATGGACTGTAGCCTGCCAGGCTCCTTTGTCCATTGGATTCTCCATGGACATGGCAAGGATACTGAAGTAGGTAACCATTCCCTTCTCCAGTAGATCTTCCTGACCCAGAGATTGAACCAGGATCTCCTGCATTACAGGAGGATTTTTTTACCGTCTAAGCCACCAAGGAAGGCTGAATAAATATATAAGGTAGAAATAATTCCTATATTATAGATGTAGAAACTGTAACTTAGAAAGGTAATAAAACTTACTTCTATGCCACACTGCAATAAGGAGGAAGAAGCAGAATTCGAATCCAAGTACACAGAATTCTAAAGTATGTTCACTTATTCAGCTGAGTCATTCCCTTTATCCTAATTGTTTCAGCTAATTAGATACAGAAACTCATGATAGGTTTGTCCATCATTTCTCTTTAATTTAAACAGCTTTAATGAACAGTTTCAAATAGCAATTATTATCTCAGTACACTGCCAACTAACTGAATCTACAGCACCCACTCCACTTAGGCAGTAGCAAATTCTAGATGACCAATGAGAATGAGCCTGTCTAGAGCATACATAACTAGTGGATCAAAATGTTCTCAGAAAGTTAAATTTATCCCCCATTTTGTCCAGCAGCTGGCAAAGCTACAATTGGCAACTGTGGAAAGATGGTTTGCCACATGCAGGTGGTAGAAGAGAATTAAATGACAAACACACAAAAATGTGGTTTTCAGCTGTTGCACAGTGCTACTATGTTAGCCAAGAAAGAAGTGGAATTTCTAGTGGTTTGAATTTCCTGAGATTCTATATTCCAGTCAAAAGAGTTCAAATTAAGGGCAAGACTTCCCAAACAACAACATAGCACATGACTTTTCCTTTTATGTCTCTTCTGTTTCATATCTAGCCTAAGTTAGAATTGAGTTATAATGCTGGTTGACTTGGCTGATGTTAACTGCTGACATTAACACTTTTTCTCTATTATTAAATGATTATCTAATACAGTTTAATAACTCTCATTTGAAATTCCCCTCACAAGTTTTGACAAAAGTTTTGTCAGAATTTTGGGGAAAAAAAAAAAGTAATGCTGACATGGTATCTTCTATCGCCCATCTGCCAGGAAAATCTAAGTTTCTTATAAATATAGAAAATTATTATGTCTGTAAATAAGGAAAAGTTGATGTTCAATATGATAGGGCTGATAAAAATGTTAGTGGAAATTTTTTGGTTTTCTTTTTCTGTTGCTTTTCATTTCCTGTATTTACATTATCAGATTGTGGGTAGTGTTTGCTCAGAAACTCTTGTTAAAAGTCTATTGTTGTCCTTGCTGATTAATTTTACCCTGCATTGCTGAAAAGAGAAAAATTCATTAAAAAATAGAACTGAAAAAGAAGAGGCAATATAAGTCAAATTGTAATTTTAATATATATGATATAATACAATTAATAAAGAAGTATAACATCATACCAATGAAATGTATGAAAGATATGAAGGTACAAATTCTCTAGGTAGTGTATTATTACAGGTATCCCTTTAACTGTAAAAATTAAGAGAAAACAAACAAAAAACAAGCTTATCCAAATCTATTCCAATCAAGACACAATGACTTAATGAAACTATCCATCTTAAAACATTGCTTTAAAGAGTAACTCCAACTTTCCTTGCTTCCAAGTCTCTCACTCTTCATTATGTCAGAGTATTTTCACGGGGTATTTCCTACCTTAAAATGAATACTTCATTAAAATGATGAAATAACAGTGATTCTTCTGAGATGGTAGCTGTTTGTCCCTGGGCTCTAGCTTCTCTTGCTTTTGAAGGAGATGGAACCTTCTCTAAGTGATATGTACACCCCTTTACCAAGACTCATCCAACCCTAGTAATATCCCTCTCTTGCCACCAAAATCAGGAGTCTAATTCTATGAGATACCCAAGATTATTATATCAGAAGCAACATTTTCCCCTCTCCAACAGCTTTGGACATCTCTGGCACTTAATGTTTTCTCTACAGGATGCCCACCATCAGCTTTTTCCCTCCCTTCTAATAAATTTTATTGTTTCAGTAAACATACAAAGTAGCTACTATGTTCCAGACTCAGAGGAAGAAATGTCTGACAATGAACAAAACAGAGATTGTCCCTCCCCTATCACAGATTAGACAATAAGTACATCAACGTGAGTAAATAAAAGTTTGATCTTAGGGTCTCTCTCTTATTGTTCACAACTCGCATTCATGCTTCCCTGGCAAGTACTTCCTTAAAACAATATTCTGATAACTAGATTTTTTTATTTTCTTTTAAGGAACAATAACTTTTAGGGGCACCCATAGCTGATATTTTTACAACACCTCCTGAAATGCCACAAAATGAAGAAAAACAATAATTCTCTATTAGTATGATTCAGAGAAGATTCCACAATTTCCTCCCTTCCTGGTTATAAAATAATGAAGCTTAGATAGGCTGAGGTGCATTGCTACACTTAAATTTCAGTAATTTTTTTTGTTTCACCTTTAATATTTAGTTTTATAATAGATGATATAAAGGAGTTAATCTAGTAGTTTTGCTCATCACTAAAAAATTGGCTAGAAAAGAGTTTTGGGGGCAAGTCATGTAATATTGAGATTCTTATGAGATCATAAGAATCATTTGGGGAACAAAAAACAAGAAAAAAAAAAAAAAAAACAAGACAAAACACATCTGTCCAGGCCCTTCACTGCACTGGTATTTTTTTAAAGTACTCTGAGAATTCTCATGTGCAGTCACAATGAAGTGATTACCTGCAAATGAAACCTAACATTTACCTATGGATTTCTGTACTCTCTCTGCCTGTCCCTTTCTCAACTTTTTATTTACTGCCCACGCCCAGAGTTTCATGTAGATTTTTTTTTTATTTACCTTATTTGATCATTTCAATTTTCCCTTTGCAGGATGCTTACAGAGACTCTTTACATTTTTGCTGACTGTCAGATAAACTGATTTCTCAGTGGTTCCCATTCTAGTATCCAAACTGCCTAAAAAGTCCTACCTAGATCATTCTCACTTTTGTGACAAAGCATTTCTTTGCTGCCTAAACTTACAAAATGTTATTCCAGAGCCTGTTTGACAAGCATTACAGGTTTCATTTTCATGATTTCTAGCAATTTGAAGGAAAATGTTTCCACTGATTCAACACTACTACTCACGGATTTTCCACAGCTCATGATAAATGGCAGCACATCTGCCATCAAGAAAACAACCAGCCATTCTTAGTAGCATCAAACATACAGATAAGGAAGTATTTTTTCTGCAGAAAATCATCATAAGGATTTTTTTCCAAGGAGATATATAAAAGCACATTTACTTAGATGTTTTTTGTGCACATAATGAAAGCCTAAAACTTTCATTTATTTTTAGTTAAGTAAATAAAAATCTCTAAGTGTCTACTTTATGCTTCCCTTCTAGCTGTTGGTAAAGAATCTCCTGCAGTGCAGGAGACCCAGGTTCGATTCCTGGGTCAGGAAGATTCCCCTGGAGAAGGACATAGCAACCTGTTCCAGTATTCTTTTTTTTTTTTTTTTAAAGAGATACAATATCTGGAGTTTATTTTCAATTAGAAACACAATCAAGCTTTTATCTAGCCTTTCCTTTGGGAAACAAGACTCAGCCACAGCCATATCAACTGATAAGCAGCATAGAGTTTCTTTTTATAGATATCCCAGTTAATAAAGTAGGAAGGAATGATAAACTACTAACCTTCACAACATCAAATGCAAGAATAAATCTAGGCCTTCACTCTCAAATTGTTTTATCTTTTGATAAAATTACATATACTGTGACTTTTCTGGTGGTCCGGTTAAAACTCCATGCTTCTAATTCTGGGGGTGAGAGTTTGATCCCTGGCCAAGGAACTAAGATCCCACACGCCTGCCACTTGATGTGGCAGAAGAAAAAAAAAAAAATACACCATTTATACAGAGTCTGCCAAAAAAAAAAGATAAAACATTTACCTGATCAAGCCTCTAAATATAGGGAACAAAAACCAGGTTGTGTTTCTATGGTCACACAGTCACTAAAATTCAGATTGGAGAAAATGAGGAGATAAAATAGCCAGTTTCATTAACAAATAACTTAAAATATAAAAAGAATGGAAAAGGAACAGAGATAAGGCAGATAACCAATAATAATGAACAACCCTTTCTTGGATACTGATTTGAACAAATAAACTATTTAAGAAAATATAAACTTCAGATAACCAATAACAATGAACAACCCTTTCTTTAATACTGATTTGAACAAATAAACTATTTAAGAAAATATAAACTTTTCATACAAATGAGAAAACTTGAATGTTGGTAAGGTATTTGATATTAAGAAATTAATTTACAGCTTTAGTCATAAAAATGACATTGTGCATGTGAAAAATAGACAGCTAGTGTGAAGTTTTGTATAGCTCAGGAGCTCAGCTCGGTGCTCTGCAGTGACCTATAGAGGTGGGATGTGGGGGTGAGAGGGAGGCTCAAAAGGGAGGGTATATGTGTATACCTATAGCTGATTCACTTAATTGTACAACAGAAACAAACACAACATTGCAAAGCAATTATACTCCAATAATAGAATTTAAAAATAAAAAAATTTTAAAGACATTGTATAGCTGTATCTGAAATCAGTCTTTGTCTTTCGAATGTACTGAAGTGTTTACACATGAAATAATATGATGTCTTGGACTTGCCTCCAACTAATCCAGACTTAGTGGGAGATAGTTGAGGACAGAAGAGCCTGGCCAGCTACAGTCCCTACGGTCGCAAAAGAGTCGGACACAACTTAGCAACTGAACAACAGGAACAATCCAGAGTGGAGCAGAGGAAAGTGGAGGGAAAATGAGACATCGTTATTTATGACACATGTATAAGGGTCATAATACCCTCTCCACTTCTGTATATGTTTGAAAGTTTCTATAATAAAAAAGTTTTAATCCAAATGAAAGAAAACCATATTGACCGAGGAATTTGTGGGGGCAGGTTATACAACAAATCATTAACATCAGTTACTCAGGGAAACAGGATTACTGATGAGTTCTTTTTTTCCTTTGTTTTCTCCATATTATTAATTTTGTTACAGTGATCATGAACATTGACATGCTAAACATGTGGAAATTTTAAACAGCACATCTCTAAGAAAAGCAGAAGTGAAAATCTAAAATTGACTTAAAAATTGGAGCTAAATTTGTACAGTGGTTTTATGTATATGAAGTATGTATTTCTTGTGAGGCAACACATATAAGATGTAAATAGTTCCAGTCAATGACTGCAGCTGGTAAAACTGATGATAAGCTCAGTAAAAATTATTCAATGCAGAGTACGTGACTCTGCATTTGGAGTCACGTACATTAAAAATACTCCTAAGCAACTCTTCACAGGTCCTGTTGTTGCTATAGGTTACATCTTCCTTGCCATCGTCAGTTCCTTGTTTCCACGCCTCTTCATTCAGAGATAATTTTTTTCACCACTGAATCCTGAGTTAAAAATTCAGAGCTCTGATCAGAGGTGGAATCAAAGTCAAGTGCTAAGTTACTAAAATCATTTCCATTACAATAGTTAGTCAAATCCTTGTTAGCAAAGAGCTCCCTTTTTGTGATTTGCTGTGTCAAAGATGTATAATTCTGGGAGTTCTGTGATCTCAGCCTTGAGATGTTTTCAGAACTTGTGAGGATAAGTGAGTATGTTGCATTCTCAGGAGAGCTGATATGAGAGATGGATGGGGTTCTTGGAGACACTATCTGAGACTGTGAAGTGAAGGCGCCGTCTTTCTCAGGACTGAAGTAGAGCATGTCGAGCAGAGGGATGTGCTCATCCATCATTTTTTTCAGGATCTCTTCAAAATCTTTCTTGGGGTTAGTCTGTGGGCTGTAAAAACTGCTAGACTGGTGTTTGATCATCGGTTGGATGGGATCAGAAATGTCTTCTCTCTTTTGGATGGCTCACAGTTTTCTACAGACGCTATCCATGGGGTTATGCCGCTTCTCAGCTACCTTCTTTGCAGAGATCATTGTTGACTTTCCTCCAGTGATACAGAGGAAGTGCTTTCACTTCACCAGCATCCAAGAACCATCTTCTGAGAACTCAGAATGGAGAGTGAGGCCTTCAGGACCAGATGATGGGGGTGAAGCTAAAGTCATCGCTCCGATATTCTTGCCTAGAGAATTCAGTGGATAGAGGAGCCTGGCGGGCTACACTCCATGGGATTGCAACAGGGTTGGATGTGACTTAGCAACTACCATCACCAAGTGTCTACTAAAGTGTCATATTATGATAAGTACAGCAGAGGTAATACAAAAAAGAAAGGAGAATATAATAAAAATAAGAAGAAAGGGAATGGGTATGGTGGGGTGGAGCAGACAGGTATGGCATAAGCCCTCTTGGAGGAGGTCACCATTAACTCCACCACAGAGCTGCCAGAACTTACACAGGACTAGGAAATAGACTTTTGGAGGGCACAAACAGAACTTGTACACACCAGGACCCAGGAGAAAGGAGCAGTGACCCCAAAAGAGACTGACCCAAACTTGTCCCAGAGTGTCCAAGAGTCTCTAGCAGAGGCGTGGGTCAGCAGCGGCATGATGCAGGGTTGACAGCACTGAGTGTAGCAGTACAGGCATGGACTTTTTGAAGGAGATCACCATTATCTTCATTACCTCCACCATAGTTTCCGTTCAGTTCAGTTTCAGTTCAGTCGCTAAGTCCTATCTGACGCTGTGACCCCATGGACTGGAGCATTCCAGGCCTCCCTGTCTATCACCAATACCCAGAGTTTACCCAGACTCATGTCTATTGAGTCTGCTCTGTTGTCCCCTTCTCCTCCCACCTTGAATCTTTCCCAGGATCAGTGTCGCTTCAAATGAGTCAGCTTTTTGCATCAGGGGACCAAAGTATTGGAGTTTCAGCTTCACCATCAGTCCTTCCAATGAACACTCAGGACTGATCTCTTTTAGAATGCACTGTTGGATCTCCTTGCAATCCAAGGGACTCTCAAGAGTCTTCTCCAACACCACAGTTCAGAAGCATCAATTCTTTGGCGCTCAGCTTTCTTTATATTCCAAATCTCACATCCATACATGACTACTAGAAAAACCATAGCCTTAACTAGACAGACTTTGCTGGCAAAGTAATGTCTCTGCTTTTCAATATGGTGTCTAGGTTGGTTATAACTTTCCTTCCAAGGAGTGAGCGTCTTTTAATTTCATGGCTTCAATCACCATCTGCAGTGATTTTGGAGCCCAAAAATTTAAGTCAGCCACTGTTTCCACTGTTTCCCCATCTATTTGCCATGAAGTGATGGGACCTGATGCCATGATCTTAGTTTTCTGAATGTTGAGGTTTAAGCCAACTTTTTCACTCTCCTCTTACACTTTCATCAAGAGGCTCTTTAGTTCTCCTTTGCTTTGTGCCATAAGGGTGGTGTCATCTGCATGTCTGAGGTTACTGATATTTCTCCCGGCAATCTTGATTCCACCTTGTGCTTCATTCAGCCCAACATTTTGCATGATGTGCTCCACGTATAAGTTAAATAAACAGGGTGACACTTTTCAGCCCTGAAATACTCCTTTCCTGATTTGGAACCAGTCTGTTATTCCATGTCCAGTTCTAACTGTTGCTTCCTGACCTGCATACAGGTTTCTCAAGAGGCAGGTCAGGTGGTCTGGTATTCCCATCTCTTTTAGAATTTTCCACAGTTTATTGTGATCCACACAGTCAAAGGCTTTGGCATAGTCAATAAAACAGAAACAGATGTTTTTCAGGAATTCTCTTGCTTTTCAATGATCCAGTGGATGTTCGCAATTTGATCTCTGCCTTTTCTAAATCCAGCTTAAATATCTGGAAGTTCATGGTTCATGTGTTGCTGAAGCCTGGCTTGGAGAATTTTGAGCATTACTTTGCTAGCATGTTGCAATTGTGTGGTAGTTTGAGCATTCTTTGGCATTGGGATTAGAGAGAAAACTGACCTTTTCCAGCCCTGTGGCCACTGCTGAGTTTTCCAAATTTGCTGACATATTGAGTGCAGCACTTCCACAGCATCATCTTTCAGAATTTGAAATAGCTCAACTGATATTCCATCACCTCCACTAGCTTTGTTCATAGTGATGCTTCCTAAGGCCCACTTGACTTCACATTCCAGGATGTCTGGCTCTAGGTGAGTGATTATACCATTGTGATTATCTGGGTTGTGAAGATCTTTTTTGTATAGTTCTTCTGTGTATTAATGCCACCTCTTCTTAATATCTTCTGCTTCTGTTAAGTCATAACATTTTTGTCCTTTATTGAGCCCATCTTTGCATGAAATTTTTTCTTGGTATCTCTTGAATAGATCTCTAGTCTTTCCGATTCTATTGTTTTCCTCTATTTTTTTGCACTGATCACTGAAGAAGGCTCTCCTATCTCTCCTTGCTATACTTTGGAGCTCTGCATTCAAATGGCTATATCTTACCTTTTCTCCTTTACTTCTCTTCTTTCACAACTATTTGTAAGGCCTCCTCAGACAGTCATTTTTCTTTTTTGCATTTCTTTTCCTTGGAAATGATCTTGATTCCTGCCTCCTGTAAAATGTCACAAACCTCCATCCATAGTTCATCAGGCACTCTGTCTATCGAATCTAGTCCCTTAAGCTATTTGTCACTTCCACTGTATAATCATAAAGGATTAGATTTAGGACATACCTGAATGGTCTAGTGGTTTTCTTCACTTTCTTCAATTTAAGTCTGAATTTGGCAGTAAGTTCATGATATAAGCCACAGTCAGCTCCTGGTCTTGTTTTTCCTGATGGTATAGAGCTTCTCCATCTTTGGCTGCAAAGAATATAATCAATCTGATTTCGTTGTTGACCATCTGGTGATGTCCATGTGTAGAGTCTTCTCTTGTGTTGTTGGAAGAGGGTTTTTGCTATGACCAGTGCGTTCTCTTGGCAAAATTCTATTAACCTTTGCCCTGCTTATTCTGTACTCCAATGCCAAATTTGCCTGTTACCTCAGGTGTTTCTTGATTTCCTACTTTTGCATTCCAGTCCCCTATGATGAAAAGGACATCTTTTTGGGTGTTAGTTCTGGAAGGTTTTGTAGGTCTTCAACAAAGAAGACCTACAACAGTTGAAGCTGTTCAACTTCAGCTTCTTCAGTGTTACATGTCGGGAAGGTTTTGTAGGTCTTCAACAAAGAAGACCTACAACAGTTGGAGCTGTTCAATTTCAGCTTCTTCAGTGTTACATGTCGGGACATAGACTTGGATTACCATGATATTGAATGGTTTGCCTTGGAAACAAACAGAGATCATTCTATTGTTTCTGAGATTCCATCCAAGTACTGCATTTCGGACTCTTTTGTTGACTATGATGGCTACACCATTTCTTCTAAGGGATTCCTGCTCGCAGTAGTACATATAATGGTCATCTGAGTAAATTCACCCATTCCAGTCCATTTGAGTTCACTGATTCCTAGAATGTCGACATTCACTCTTGCCATCTCCTATTTGACCATTTCCTATTTATCCTTTTCATGGACCTAACATTCCAGGTTTCTATGCAATATTGCTCTTTACAGCATCAGACCTTGCTTCCCTCACCAGTCACATCCACAACTGGGTGTTGTTTTTGCTTTGGCTCCATCACTTCATTCTTTCTGGAGTTATTTCTCCACTGATTTCCAGTAGCATATTGGGCACCTACCGATCTGGGAAGTTCATCTTTCAGTGTCCTATCTTTTTGCCTTTCATACTGTTCATGGGGTTCTCAAGGTAAGAATACTGAAGTGGTTTGCCATTCCCTTCTCCAGTGGACCACATTCTGTCAGATCTCTCCACCATGACCCATCCATTGTGGGTGGCCCTACAAGGCATGGCTTAGTTTCATTGAGTTAGACAAGGCTGTGGTCCATGTGATCAGATTGGCTAGATTTCTGTGATTGTGGTTTAGTCTGTCTGCCCTCTGATGCCCTCTCTCAGCACCTACCATCTTGCTAGGGTTTCTCTTACCTTGGATATCGGGTATCTGTTCAACTGCTCCAGCAAAGCGCAGCTGCTGCTCCTTATCTTGGACGTGGGGTTTCTCCTCTAGGCCACTTGACACTCCAGCACGGAAGCCACCATAGTTTGGCCCCAGATAAATAACAGGGAGGGAACACAGCTCCACCCATCAAAAGATAATTGGATTAAAGATTTACTGAGTATGGCCCCGCCCATCAGAGCAAAACCCAGTTTCCCCCTCAGTCAGTCTCTCCCATAATCCATAAGCCTCTTATCCTTCACCATCAGAGTGCAGACAGACTGAAAACCACAATCAGAGAAAACTAACCAATCTGATTACATGGACCACAGCTTTGTCTAACTCAACAAAACTATGAGCCATGCCATGTAGGGCCATTCAATAAGACAAATCATGGAGGAGAGTTCTGACAAAATGTGGTCCACTGGAGAAGGGAGTGGCAAACCATTTCAGTATTCTTGCCTTGAGAACACCATGAACAGTACAAAAATGCAAAAATATAGGACACTGAAAGGTGAACTCCCCAGATCAGTAGGTCCCAATATGCTACTAGAGATGGGTGGAGGAATAACTCCAGAAAAAAATCAAGAGACAGAGCCAAAGCAAAGCAACACCCAGTTGTGGATGTGACTGGTGATGGAAGCAACGTCCAATGCTGTAAAGATCAATATTGCATAGGAACATGGAATGATAGGTCCATGAATCAAGGCAAATTGGAAGTACTCAAACAGGAGATGACAAGAGTGAACGTCCACATTTTAGGGATCAGCGAATGAAAATGGACTGGAATGGGTGAATTTAACAGATGACCATTTTATCTACTACTGTGGGCAGGAATCCCTTAGAAGAAATGGAGTAGCCATCATAGTCAACAAAAAGATTCTGAAATGCAGTACTTGCATGCAGTCTTAAAAAAAGACAGAATGATCTCTGTTTGTTTCCAAGGCAAACCATTCAATATCATGGTAATCCAAGCCTATGCCCAACATGTAACACTGAAGAAGCTGAAGTTGAACGGCTCCATGAAGACCTACAAGACCTTCTAGAACTAACACCCAAAAAAGATGTCCTTTTCATCATAGGGGACTGGAATGCAAAAGTAGAAAACAGGCAAATTTGACGTTGGAGTACAGAATAAGCAGGGCAAAGGTTAATAGAATTTTGCCAAGAGAATGCACTGGTCATAGCAAAAACACTCTTGCAACAACACAAGAGAAGACTCTACATATGGACATCACCAGATGGTCAACACTGAAATCAGATTGATTATATTCTTCGCAGCCAAAGACAGAGAAGCTCTATACAGTCAGGAAAAATGAGACCAAGGGTTGACAGTGGCTTAGATCATGAACTTATTGCCAAATTCAGACTTAAATTGAAGAAAGTGGAGAAAACCACCAGACCATTCAGCTATGACCTAAATCAAATCCCTTACGAATATACAGTGGAAATGAGAAATAGCTTTAAGGGATTATATATGATTGACGGAGCGCCTGAAGAAGTATGGACGGAGGTTCATGACATTGTAGAGGAGGCAGGATTCAAAAACATCCCCAAGAAAAAGAAATGCAAAAATGCAAAATGACTTTCTGAGGAGGTCTTACAAGTAGCTGTGAAAAAGATAGAAGTGAAAAGCAAAGGAGAAAAGGTAAGATATACCCATTTGAATGCAGCGTTCCAAAGTATACCAAGGAGAAATAAGAAAACCTTCCTCAGTGATCAGCAGAAAGAAATAGAGGAAAACAATAGAATCAGAAAGACTAGAGATCTCTTGAAGAAAATTAGAGCTGTTAAGAGAACATTTCACGCAAAGATAGGCTCAATAAAGGACAGAAATGTTATGACTTAAGCAGAAGATATTAAGAAGAGGTGGAAATAATATACAGAAGAACTATACAAAAAAGATCTTCACAACCCAGATAATCACAATGGTATAATCACTCACCTAGAGCCAGACATCCTGGAATGTGAAGTCAAGTGGGTGTTAGGAAGCATTACTATGAACAAAGTTAGTAGAGGTGATGGAATACCGGTTGAGCTATTTCAAATCCTAAAAGATGATGCTATGAAAGTGCTGCACTCAATATGTCAGCAAATTTGGAAAACTCAGCAGTGGCCACAGGACTGGAAAAGGTCAGTTTTCATTCCAATCCTAAAGAAAGGCAATGCCAAAGAATGTTCAAACTATCACATAATTGCACTCATCTCACAGACTACTAAAGTAATGCTCAATATTCTCCAAGCCAGGCTTCAACAGTACATGAACCATGAACTTCTAGATGTTCAAGCTGGATTTAGAAAAGGCAGGGGAACCAGAGATGAAATTGTCAACATCCACTGGATCATCGAAAAAGCAAGAGAGTTCCTGAAAAGTATCTGTTTCTGCTTTTTGACTGTGCCAAAGCCTTTGATTTTGTGGATCACAACAAACTGTGGAAATTTCTTCAAGAAATGAGAATACCAGACCACCTGACCTACCTCTTGAGAAATCTGTAAGCAGGTAAGGGAGAAGCAGTTAGAACTGGACCTGAAATGAGGGAAAGGAGTATGTCAAGGCTGTATGCTGTCACCTTGCTTATTTAACTTATATGCAGAGTACATCGTGAGAAACACTGGGCTGGATGAAGCACAAGCTGGAATCAAGAATGCTGGGAGAAATATCAATAACCTCAGATATGCAGGTAACACCACCTTTATGGCAGAAAGCGAAGGAGAACTAAAGAGCCTCTTGATGAAAGTGTAAGAGGAAAGTAAAAAGTTGGCTTAAAGTTAACATTCAGAAAACTAAGATCATGGCATCAGGTCCCATCACTTATGGCAAATAGATGGGGAAACAGTGGAAACAGTGGCTGACTTAATTTTTTGGGCTTCAAAATCACTGTAGATGGTGATTGCAGCCACGAAATTAAATTAGGCTTACTCCTTGGAAGAATGGTTATGACCAACCTAGATATCGTATTATAAAGCAGAGACATTACTTTGTCAACAAAGATCTGTCTAGTCAAAGCTATGCTTTTGCCAGTAGTCATGTATGGATGTGATATTTGAACTCTAAAGAAAGCTGAGCGCAGAAGAATTGATGCTTTTGAACTGTGGTGTTGGAGAAGACTCTTGAGAGTCCCTTGGACTGCAAGGAGATCCAACCAATCCATCCTAAAGGAAATCAGTCCTGAATATTCATTGGAAGGACTGATGCTGGAGCTGAAACTCCAGGACTTTGGCCACCTTGATGTGAAGAACTGACTCATTTGAAAACACCCTGATTTGGGGAAAGATTGAAAGTGGGAGGAGGAGGGGACAACAGAGGATGAGATGGTTGGATAGCATCACCGACTCAATGGACATGAGTTTGAGTAAACTCCAGAAGTTGGTGATAGACAGGGAGGCCTGGGGTCTTGCAGTCCATGGGGTCACAGAGTTGGACATGACTGAGTGACTGGACTGAACTGAAGAAAGGGAAGAAAAAAGAAAAACTAAGAGGAGGAAAGAAAACTATCTCAAGAGATTAAAGGAAGAGAAGACAGTTGTATCAAGAGGCCTGTGTTGTTATTGTTTTTTAGTTGCTCAGTCATGTCTGACTGTTTGTGACCCTATAGACTGTAGCCTGCCAGGCTCTTCTGTCCATGGGGATTCTCCAGGCAAGCATACTGGAACAGGTTACCATTTCCCTCTCCAAGGGATCTTCCTTACCCAGAGATCAAGCCTGGTTCACCTGCTTTGGAAGGTGGATTCTTTACCACTGAGCCACCAGGGAAGACCCATATTGGAGACAGTTCCTTAAATTATGTCATTTTACCATCTTGGTTGTATGTCATGCATGAGGCATCTGACCTTCATCCAAAGATAGATTAGTTAGAGAAGCTTCAGAAATAAACCTAGAGTGTCCTTTAATAATTTAATTAAATTTTACATTAATATACCCTAACATCAAAGAACTATCCAGGAAATGAGTCTCAATAGACACAGACCTCAATTAACAATTTGGGATGCCCTGGGATTTCTTTGGAAGGAATGATGCTAAAGCTGAAACTCCAGTACTTTGGCCACCTCATGCGAAAAGTTGACTCATTGGAAAAGACTCTGATGCTGGGAGGGATTGGGGGCAGGAGGAGAAGGGGACAACAGAGGATGAGATGGCTGGATGGCATCACTGACTCGATGGATGTGAGTCTGAGTGAACTCCGGGAGTTGGTGAGGGACAGGGAGGCCTGGCGTGCTGCGATTCATGGGTCGCAAAGAGTCAGACACGACTGAGTGACTGATCTGATATATATATATATATATATATATATATATATATATATATATATATATGTTACTTATGGGTTTTCAGAAGTCTAGAGGAAGGAACTAGTGAGAAAAGAAATTGAAGAGCTAAGCATATACCAGAGAGAAAGGGGGAGAGCAGAGAAGAACTTGAACAAGAAGGAAAAGGAGGGAAAAAAGGAAAAGAGATGGGTAAAATAATATCAGCGTGTCTTTGCAGTGCCTTTCCTATTACCTGGAATGACCCTAGACCCCTTGTTCAACTTGTGAACACCTTCATGAGGTGTCAACTTAAACACCATTTCTGAGGAGGAGTCATCTGTGAATCTTCAGGCAGAATTGATTATTTCTATACACACACATACATAAAGGTATACAGACGGACACATACATTACATACACACATACATACATACACTGATTTGTCAATTTTGTTGTTCAGTGACCAACTCCTGTCCGACTCTTCAAGACTCATGAACTGCAACACACCAGGCTTCCATGTCCCTCACCATCTCCCAGAGTTTGCCCTAGTTCATGTCCTTTGAATCATATCCCTCACATATTTGTCACATTCTCCCACACGCTATGAGTTCCTTAAGAATAGAAACAAAGCTGTATTTGAGATTCCAATGCCTTACACATTTAAAGCTTTCCTTGTGGCTCAGACAGTAAAGAGTCTGCCTGCAATGTGGGAAAGCCAGGTTAGATCTTTGGGTCAGGAAGATCCTCTGGAGAAGGAAATGGCAACCCACTCCAGTATTCTTGGCTGGAAAATCCCATAGATGGAGCAGCCTGTGGGGCTACAGTCCATGGGGTCACAAAGAGTCAGACACAAGAAACTTCACACATTTAAATGCTAATAACTGCTTGATGGATAATTGAATATATGAAAGCATTTGTAAACACTATGGCATAAACTATAAAGCAGTGCATGTAAAAAAATAAATGGAGGCTTGGTATCTGTCAGATTTGAATTAAATGATTTCTTCACCATCTCTAAGATGTGATCTTGAGTATATGTTAATCAATTAATCCCAGGTTTCCTCATATCTAAAATGGAGATAATGACTACTTACTCCATAAGATTATCAAAATTATACAAATACAGTTTGAGAAACTTCCTCACGTAAAACAGCTCTATAATAAATATCCTTTAATCCCCAATAAAAACCTTGCAATCTATAGTGATGGAAAGCAGATAGTGATGGCAGAGGGCTCAAGATAGGAAAGAGACAAAAGGAAAATGGGAACAAGGAGTCTCTCTAATGTGATAAAAATTGTTCTAAAACTGGGTGTGGTGATATTTATACAACTGAAAACTTACTAAAAAGATACTGAATTTTACACTAAAAATGAGTGAATTTTATAGTTTATAAATTATGCTTCAATAAAGCTGTTTTGTTTTTAGCATGACGGAGGATTAGAGAAGAGAGCAGGTAGAAATTAAGTGAAACATTAGCCATAACTGCTTAAATTGGGTTTTGTGTATAAGGGGTTTATAAACTGGCTTTAATTTTGCATATTTTTCAGAATTTCCACAATAAAAAAATAATCTGAAAAAAAGAGAATGCTGTAATTAATGACAAGTTTTATAATTCTAACACTGTTAAATTTACCTAGTTCCTTAAATGA
The DNA here is from genome assembly GCF_029378745.1 of Bos indicus. NCBI lineage: Eukaryota > Metazoa > Chordata > Mammalia > Artiodactyla > Bovidae > Bos > Bos indicus. The sequence continues at coordinate 10,154,380 of NC_091761.1, read as the reverse complement.
GATACAAGGTCACATTTCTTAACAAATATAATGCTGGTACAAAATAAGAATAAAGGATGACTGGAAGGCATAGGCCAAAATCTTTTCAGCTGTCACTGAGAAGCACAGGCTAGTTGAAGGTAATTCTTCAGTTCAGTTCAGTCACTCAGTCATGAAACAGGAAAGAGAGGTAGAGGAGGAAAAGGGGGGAAAAAGAGTTGCACTTATTGACTTTCTAATTGCCAGATCTATATATATAATTTTGACAATAATTTATGAAAAAATGATAATCATTTCAGTTTAAATACTTGTGTAGGGATGGGATGAGGTGGGAGGTGGGAGGTTCAAGAGGGAGGGGACATATAAATACCTATGGCTGATTCATGTTAATGTATGGCAAAAACCAACACAATCAGTTCAGTTCAGTTCAGTCGCTCAGTCATGTCCGACTCTGCGACCCAATGAATCGCAGCACACCAGGCTTCCATGTCCATCACCAAATCCCAGAGTTCACTCAGACCACGTCCATCGAGTCAGTGATGCCATCCAACCATCTCATCCTCTGTCGTCCCCTTCTCTTCCTGCCCCAAATCCCTCCCAGCATCAGACTCTTTTCCAATGAGTCAACTCTTCGCATGAGGTGGTCAAAGTACTGGAGTTTCAGATTAGCATCATTCCTTCCAAAGAAATCCCAGGGCTAATCTCCTTCAGAATGGACTGGTTGGATCTGCTTGCAGTCCAGGGGACTCTCTAGAGTCTTCTTCAACACCACAGTTCAAAAGCATCAATTCTTCGGCGCTCAGCTTTCTTTAGAGTTCAAATATCACATTCATACATGACTGCTGGAAAAACCATAGTCTTGACTAGACAGACCTTTGTTGGAGAGTAATGTCTCTGCTTTTCAATATGCTATCTAGGTTGGTCATAACTTTCCTTCCAAGGAGTAAGCGTCTTTTAATTTCATGGCTGCAATCACCATCTGCAGTGATTTTGGAGCCCAGAAAAATAAAGTCTGACACTGTTTCCACTGTTTCCCCATCTATTTCCCGTGAAATGATGGGACCGGATGCCCTGATCTTCGTTTCCTGAATGTTGAGCTTTAAGCCAACTTTTTCACTCTCCACTTTCACTTTCATCAAGAGGCTTTTTAGTTCCTCTTCACTTTCTGCCATAAGGGTGGTGTCATCTGCATATCTGAGGTTATTGATGTTTCTCCTGGCAATCTTGATTCCAGCTTGTGCTTCTTCCAGCCCAGTGTTTCTCATGATGTACTCTGCATATAAGTAAATAAGCAGGGTGACAATATACAGCCTGGACGTACTCCTTTTCCTATTTGGAACCAGTCTGTTGTTCCATATCCAGTTCTAACTGTTGCTTCCTGACCTGCATATAGGTTTCTCAAGAGGCAGGTGAGATGGTCTGGTATTCCCATCTCTTTCAGAATTTTCCACAGTGTATTGTGATCCACAGAGTCAAAGGCTTTGGCATAGTCAATAAAGCAGAAATAGATGTTTTTCTGGAACTCTCTTGCTTTTTCCATGATCCAGCAGATGTTGGCAATGATCTCTGGTTCCTCTGCCTTTTCTAAAACCAGCTTGAACATCAGGAAGTTCACGGTTCACATATTGCTGAAGCCTGGCTTAGAGAATTTTGAGCATTACTTTACTAGTGTGTGAGATGAGTGCAATTGTGTGGTAGTTTGAGCATTCTTTGGCATTGCCTTTCTTTGGGATTGGAATGAAAACTGACCTTTTCCAGTCCTGTGGCCACTGCTGAGTTTTCCAAATTTGCTGGCATATTGTAAAGCAATTATCCTTCAGTTAAAAATAAATAAATTTTACAAAACTTGTGTAATGGGAAGAAAATAATGCTATTTATGAGATTTCTTTCTAAAAATAAATGAAAGACAACTTTCTTCTGCTGAGATTTTTAATGAGTTTGCACATGCAGAGTTTAACAGTTGGAAAGATGAATCTATTGCTCTGCAAAAACTGAGAATAAGTTGGCATTACTTGTGGCAAGGGAGAAAAACAAGAAAGGTTACAAAAAAATAGAAAAATGACAAGAGAAAGAGAATTTACCAAACTAGTTTGCAGCAAAAGTGCTATATGAGGTGAGATGCCCATAAATAATCCCCTGTTGTAGGATGGCCAAAAAACTTCTAAGACAGAAATATCTAATTATGTGAGAATGTTAAACCCCCAAACTCATGCACACACCTCTCTCCTAAACTTAAGCAAACATATGGCTTGAGTAACAGTTTTGTTTGTTTGTTTGGTCACTTGATCTAAGTCACAAAACAGAGATAAATTCCAGGTCTGAGCCAACATTAGAGGAGGCGAGAAAATCTGTAATCTGAACCAAGTCAACAAACCAGAGGCTCAAAGCAAGAGGTTACTGAAGAATGAAAGTCCTGAGGGAGTTTACACAAGTGCTGAAGAAGGCCATGAACCTCTAAAGGGTTGAAATGGAGGCTCAAGTTAAACATACGTACATAGCATATTCAAAAGCAGAGACATTACTTTGCCAACAAAGGTCTGTCTCGTCAAGGCTATGGTTTTTCCTGTGGTCATGTATGGATGTGAGAGTTGGACTGTGAAGAAGGCTGAGCGCCGAAGAATTGATGCTTTTGAACTGTGGTGTTGGAGAAGACTCTTGAGAGTCCCTTGGACTGTAAGGAGATCCAACCAGTCCATTCTGAAGGAGATCAGCCCTGGGATTTCTTTGGAGGGAATGATGCTGAAACTCCAGTACTTTGGGCACCTCATGTGAAGAGTTGACTCATTGGAAAAGACTCTGATGCTGGGAGGGATTGGGGGAAGGAGGAGAAGGGGATGACAGAGGCTGGATGGCATCACTGACTCGATGGACGTGAGTCTGAGTGAACTCTGGGAGTTGGTGATGGACAGGGAGGCCTGGCGTGCTGTGATTCATGGGGTCGTGAAGAGTCGGACACGACTGAGTGACTGAACTGAACATCTAAATTAGTTGAGAGACTCCAACTGATAATCAGGTTACATAAGCTTTCTCACAGCTGTCAAATGCTAATTGACTCAAATGTGTATTTTCTACATATCAAAAAACAATACCTCACTTGATATTTATCTAAGAGGATTTGAAGGCTTATGGACAAAATTCCATAAATTTGATGGTGATTAGCAACTCACATGGGCTTCCCGGGTGGCTCAGTGGTAAAAAATCTGCCTGTCAAGCGGGAAACATGGGTTTGACCCTTGAGTCAGGAAAACTCCCTGGAGAAGGAAATGGTCACCCACTCCAGTATTCTTGCCTGGGGAAATCCCATGGACAGAGGAGCCTGAAGGACTACAGTCCATGGGGTCACAATGAGTTGGGCATGACTTAGCAACTAAGCAGCAGCAGCAGCCCCTACTCAAAGCAGAACTATATAAAGAGTTCTATTACACACAAATGAACTTATCTATGAAACATAAACAGAATCAGGGACATAGATAACAGGCTGGTGGTTGTCAAAGGGGAGGGGTTTAGGGGAGGGATGGGGTGAGAGGTTGGGTTAGCAGATGTAAGTTTTAATATACAGAATGGACAAAAAAACAAGGTCCTACTGTATAGCACAGAGAACTATATTCAATATCCTATGATAAATCATAATGGAAAAGAACATAAAAAAGAATGCACATATATGCATAACTGAATCACTCAGCTGTATAGCAATAAACAAAACAGTATTATAAATCAACTATACTTCAATTGTTAAAAAAGATCATTATATCACAAAATGTTATAATTATCAAGTTATTTGTATTACAATCCTAAAAATCTATGCCTACTTTTAATAAATTGAAACATAGCAATATTCATACTTTATTCATATGGATATTGAAAAGAAACATCAAGCATTAACATAATTTTCTCTGACCAATAAGATTGTGTGAGAAATGTTTTGCCTCCCTTCTCCCCATCCATAGTGGAATTCTTTTTCATAATATTTTAATTTTGTATTAGAAAAAAAAAACTATAATTTTAATTTCTCATGAACATCGTGATCATATGGATGTAGCTGGAAATAAAATTCATACCAACAATGGTTTCATTATTATTCTAATTACTAAGGCTCCATTACTGTAAGATTTCCAAGTAAGGATCAGTATCTATCAGTCTTCTTATTAGTTTTATATTTTCTTACAACTGGAAAAAAAAAAAAAAAAAAAACTGTTGAAAATACAGTTTAAGTTTCTCCCACGCTAAACCTACCTTAGTCTTCCACTGAAAATGTTATTGCTCATCAGCTGAATTCACTGAAATTGGACTTTCCTTATCTTAAGTATTTCACAGTTTTAAATGCTTAAGTCTACCAGGTTGCTGCCATATTTCTTCTCACATCAGTGTCAGCAACAGCCTGGGCAGTCACCATTTATTTATAATTGTGTTGTTAGGCATGAAGATAAGTGAAAATAGTAGAAAACTGCAGCTGCTCTGCTGGACAGAGTCTGCCCTCTAAACCTTTAGGGCTGTTCAGTAAAGACCAAATTATCTTGTTGAGTAGAAACAGGAAGAAAAAAAAATAGTGTCAAGCTGTCAACAGTGGAAAAAATAGAGGTGTCATTTCTCAGTAATTTAGGAGTCTGGAACATATCTTTTCTCAGGTAACCTGTGTGTATGTGTGTGTGTGTGTAAAATTGAGAGACAGAGAATGAGAGCTGTCAAAAGTACAGAACTTATTTTTTTAAGAAGTCATTTTGCTTCAAAACTTTAATATCATTTTTTTACTCATATATACAATTCTCTCATAAACCTTTAGAATATCATCCACTAATTCTTCAACCTGAATAACAATTTTTGCTTTAGTAATTGAAAAAATTTTACTCATTCTAGAACATTCAGCTCAAACTCTACCTTTTCTGTATCTTCATAAACTGCCTAGGCAGACTCATGGTCATACTTCCATTCAACCAGATTATCCCTATAAAAAAATTATCTTTTACTGAAACAGACTCTGCATTTCTTGAGGATGAAGACAATATAATTTCGTCAGTGTATTCCAAAGACTGACAAAATTAAATATTCTTGAAAAATAGATCTTCAGAGTATGGCTTTCTGATTCAAATACTCCAACACTTGCTAATTTGGAGTCATAGCAAAAAAAGTTAAACTTTCTAAGTCTCCATTCCTTTATCTTAACATTGAAATGATGATAAATTCTACCTCATAAAAACGTTGTGAGGATTAACTCAGATAATATTTATACAACTTTTAGGACAAAGCCTTGCATATAATAAACATTCAGTAAAGTAAAATACGGTTTTTGCAGTGGTCATGTATGGGTGTGAGAGTTGGACTATAAAGAAAGTTGAGCACTGAAGAATTGATGCTTTTGAACTGTGGTGTTGGAGAAGACTCTTGAGAGTCCCTTGGACTGCAAGGAGATTGAACCAGTCTATCCTAAAGGAAATCAGTCCTGAATATTCATTGGAAAGACTGATGCTGAAGCTGAAACTCCAATCCTATGGCCACCTGATGTGAAGAACTGACTCATTTGAAAAGACCCTGATGCTGGGAAAGATGGAAGACAGGAAGAGAAGGGGACAACAAGAGGATGAGTTGGTTGGATGGCATCACCAACTCAATGGACATGAGTTTGAGTAAACTCTGGGAGTTGATGATGGACAGGGAGGCCTGGTGTGCTGCAATCCATGTGGTTGCAAAGTCAGACACAACTGAGAAACTGAACTGAACTGAACTGAAAGTAAAATAAACACTCTTGTTTCTGTTAACTGAAAGAAACATACAATGTAAGATTGATGAATTTCAGCTTTATTTAGGAGCTTAATGAGGCCGATAGCCTAGGAAATAGCCTCTCATCTCTGAGGCACTGCTCTGAAGAGTTAGGGGACAAGTCAATATATACATAGATTTTTTGACTGAGAAATACATGTAGTCAAGCATAAAAAAATACTGCTAGTCACAAAGAACAGATATCTCAAGTTAATGATTTTAGTGCTTTTCTATGTATGCACAAATCTGGGGTCATTGAAATTTTCCATAAATATGCATCTCAATTATCTAGGGTCCCAAATATCCAAAATATAGAATGCAGCATCCTGCTTTTCCCATCCTGAATTCCCCTTAGGGTGCACTGTTGGTGGGCTGTGACTTAACTCTTTGTACAAGGAGATGATAAGCAACACTCTTTGGTCTTTCTGTTTACATTTTAATAACTAACAATAGCTTTGCTATTGTGTATAAATAATCTCATTATTTAAAAATAAAAGAGAAAATTGAACATATTTTATATTAGCATTATCATTTATTATACTCATTCCATACCATCTGGGTTAAAATAGAAAATCATTTTTATCAAGTAACTATTATGAATAAACTTTATTTTATTTCATTTACTTTTTGCCACTTTATGCATATCCTTTTGAAAAAAAATTAATTGAAGAAATCTGTATCTCATAATCAGAGAAGGAAATGGCAGCCCACTCCAGTACTCTTGTCTGGAAAAATCCCATGGACAGAGGAGTCTTGTAGGCTACATACAGTCCACGAGGTCACAGAGTCAGACATGACTGAGCAACTTCACTTTCTTTATATCTCATAATATCTCTGATGAGAAAACATAGACATGACATATTCTTGAGTTTTCCTTCTTTATTAGCATTTTCCCTGAGATTTCCAGTTAATATAAAAGTTCTTATCTGAACTACAAAAACTTAGATTCTTAGTAAATTCCTTTAAGAGGTGATTAAAGTCACTGTCACAGATGACTGGATTTGTAGGTCTTTAATTTGACTTTTAAGTTACCAGTGGATCATTAGAGACTACACATGCCATTCTTTTAAGTGTAGTCAATCTAGCTGAAATCCAAGTCATTAAATAGTAGCCCAACTGGGATAAATTTAGGCTGTGTTTACATCAAGAAAACTGTTTCCAAACATTTTGATGCAATTATTTCTTAACACTATAAAATAAAAGTGCTAAACTATTATAGATAATTTATGATCTTAAAATGTATGTGATGCATGTATGAAATCTGGAAGTAGATCAAAGAAGTAGTAATCATTAAAAGATTGAAAAATAAATCCTTTGAGAGCAGCACAGCACTCATATACCTTCTAAATCCTGTAGATGTTATTCCCCTGGCCAAAATTCAATTTAGTGGTTTTAAGAAGCTACTTGAGTGAATCAAGCCACTTAGGACTATTTCCTCCACCTCTAAACTATCATTAAATTAAGGAAAGAAAAGTAAAGAAGATTTGAATCTGTCATCTACTCTCTGTAAAACACACACACACACATGCGTGTGCACATGTGTACCCACGCACACATATATACACAGCAAGAATGCACCTCAACCAATGACAGGATTTCAGGAATTCAAAAATATTAGAGATGGAAGGGATTGATATTTGGGTAAATTAGCCTAAGATTCAACACAGGGAGAAGAGGAGACTGCCTAGAAAACAATGGATAGATTTCTCCCGCTGAGTACCTAGGCAGTCCCAGAATCAGAAAAATAGACACTGGGAACAATAGTGCATAGTCATGTAATTTGGATGTAAACTAAAACGAATTACTTAAGAGTGAGGTCACCAAGATGGCAAAGTAGAAATGTCTAGCCCCTGTCCATCTACTAGGATCAACAATTACACAGCTATCCATGGACAAAATGGTTCTGGGAGGTTCTGAAGTCCACTTAAGAAATTTCAACAGAGAAGAATTTGACAATAACTACACAGAAAGGGAAGAAAAAACAGCTTCATTCGGGCTGCATCAACCCATTCCCCAAGCCAGCACTGTTCAGGGCCAAGAGGAAACTCCCCAACCAAAATGAATTTTCCTTCTTGGGAAAAGAAGAACAAGGCAAGTGACAGCTTCCCCAGACTTTCTGCACAGGAAGGAAAGGTTTTGGCTTCACCCCACCCAGAGACCAACAAAGCTAAGATGTATAGAGAAGGCTAGGAACACCAAAGGGCACAAGGAGTAGATTTCTGAGGTACAGGAAACTCACAGATCTTTCCATTCCCCAAGATCATTTGCAATTTGGGAAACCCTTCTCTGTTTGCTCTCTTTCCCTCGATCCTCTTCTCTTCAGTGGACTAAAGCTTTTGAAACAAAATCCAGGGTATAGAAATCTGGTATACAACTTCTATTTATGGGAAGCCAGAAAATGCCCACAGGAAAAGTCACAAATCGACTACCACCTGAATAGGATGAGGAAAATGGGAAATTACCAAAAGAAAACACATATGAATGTGTCAAAACATTTTTGTGCTAAGGTTGCTGAACAGAGTGTATCAATGAATCTTCTTCACAAAAGTCTATGAGCACCTGCAGTTTCTGAAGGAGTAACTTGGATAAAACATAACAACCCGGAATATTTAACAACCTGAATATTTAATGAGAAAACTTAAGTGTAAAGGTTTTATTATTTTCACTGGTCCAGGAAAGGTCCCTCATTTCTCTGAGCCCCCAATTACCTCATTAATAAAATAAAGATACCTTATAGAAATATTAGGGAATCAGAAATGTGCAAATGTAAAGTAATAATACTATTATGATTTATAATTTCCTCTATACTTTCCAGCCTATAAATAGAATGTATTCATTTATATCCTAACAGAGTAAAGCTATAACATGATCTTGCTCTTCAACATTTCTCCATTCTTTTCCCTTACCAAAAAAAGAGAAAAACATTTGATAAGTATAGAATTATTCCTGAGTGTCTTTTAAAAATGGACAATGCTATGCTCCTACTGTGGTGCTGGAGAAGACTCTTGAGAGTCCCTTGGGCAGCAAGGAGATCAAACCAGTCAATCCTGAAGGAATTCTGAATATTCATTGGAAGGACTAATATTGAAGGTGAAGCTCCAATACATGTGATCACCTGAGGTGAAGAGCCATCTCATTAGAAAAGACCCTGATGCTGGGAAAGATTGCAGGCAGGAGGAGAAGGGGATGACAGAGGATGAGATGGTTGGATGGCATCACCAACTCAGTGGACATGAGTTTGAGCTAACTTTAATTCTCCTATTGAGTTACCTGCTTACAAAATTCAGGAGTCCCCAAAATTAATATCATCTTGACATCAACTGCAAAACTCAGCAATCCCCATAACAACACTTACTTCTGACACCAATTATAAGTTCCCAAGACTACAAGTTCCAAAATCTACAAGAAGGATTCAGAGAATTCACCAAAAGCTGTTACATTTATGGTTATGAGTTTTTGTGGTAGAAGGATACAAATTAAAATAAGCTAAGGGAAGAAAGCTGAGTGCCAAAGAATTGATGCTTTTGAACTGTGGTGTTGGAGAAGACTCTTGAGAGTCCCTTGGACTGCAAGGATATCCAACCAGTCCATCCTAAAGGAGACCAGTCCTGGGTGTTTTTGGAAGGGCTGATGCTGAGGCTAAAACTCCAATACTTTGGCCACCTCATACAAAGAGTTGACTCATTGGAAAAGACCCTCATGCTGGGAGGGATTGGAGGCAGGAGGAAAAGGGGACGACAGAGGGTGAGATGGCTGGATGGCATCACTGACTCGATGCACATGAGTCTGTGTGAACTCTGGGAGTTGGTGGTGGACAGGGAGGCCTGGCATGCTGTGGTTTATGGGGTCGCAAAGAGTTGGGATGACTGAGCGGCTGAATTGAACTGAAGGGAAGAAGTACAAAGGAGAGAGTCCAAGAAAGTTTCACATCTGAAACTTCCAACTGTCCTCTCCCAGAGGAGTTATGGGCAGTGCTAACTTCTCCAGGCAATGAAGCGTGACAGTATTCATGTTGTATTGCCAACCAGGGAAGTTCATCCATGCCTTGGTATTCAGAGTATCAAGCAGATCAATCCAAGAGCTTTGAGATATCTCCTACGAACAAAGGACAAGAAAAAGAGAATATTATTTATAGACAGTTTTGGGGTCTAGGTCAAGTGGTTTAAGGCTTATCTTTCAAGGCAGGATACTAATTTGAATTGGGCAAAGTTCATGATATAGTAGTTTAGGATTGGTAGGCACATGAGGAGCACATTGCACTCTTCTCTTCATAAGAGGATGAAACACATGTGCATATTGTTGTTTCAGATGTGTTCAGATGTGTTTTTGATACATTTGTTATGCGCCCAGCTGAGCAATCTCTTCCTAGGTAAGAATTTCCTGAAATAAATATTTAGTCATGTTGGCACAGGTTATTTTTCAGTTCTCATTCCTAATTGATTAGTAATTGAATGCAATGGTCTCATCTCTCAATGGTAAGAATAGAATTGTGAAGCTCATTTAGAAGTCTTTACAAAAACAGAAAACTAGTGCTACTAAAGATGGTGTTAGGCTGCAGGTGTCTATGAAGTGGGCTTCCTTGATGGCTCAGTGGGTAAAGAATCTGCCTGCAATGCAGGAGAAACAAGAGACGAAGTTGGTTGAATCCCTGGGTCAGGACAATCCCCTAGCGGCAGAAAAAGGCAACCCACTTCAGTATTCTTGCCCAGAAAATTCCATGGACAGAGGAGCCTGGTGGGCTACAGTCCAAAGGGTCACAAAGAATTAGACACAAATAAGCACATTAAGCATGTTTCTATGAAGTATTTGAGTCCTTCCGGACAGTTGAGGTTATATTCCTAAAATTATTGGCTCATCTATTAAAGAATAAACAATTAAAGCCTTAAATCCTCCTGAGGCTCAAGCTCTCTATCTTTTACATGGAAATAATTCCATTCAGGTACTGAGGAAGATCCAGAAAGTAAATGAAAAATCTGGGATACAAACTCAGTCTGATGGACTTTCAAGGCTTCCACCACACCACCTTGCCTATTCTCATTTTTATGCTGCAGCCACTGAAAATTAAATAAAATAATATATGCAAAAGCACTTTCTAGAACTTGTGCACAGTAGACATCAGTAAATATTAATTTTCTTCATATTTTTGAAGATAATTGTTCTTCATTTAAGTTCAATGACAAAGAGAAAATGGTCTAAATAAGGGAAGATATTTAAGCACACACTAAAAACTTTCTGAACATGTGCACAAGTTCCTTCTCTGTTCCTTGTAAATGAAATAATGTGGACCTATTTGTCTGGACTGCAGGTAGAAGGAGTAGAGAGTGGCAGATAAGGGGTAAGGAAATAAAATAGGTTTGGGAATCTAGGGTTGTAAAGGGAAGAATTTAAGAACTTCTGCACACAACTTTGATGTTTAAATGCTTGGATAACCTGTGAATAGAGTTTTTGTGTTTGAAACAATTAACTCTTGTTCCTTTTTCACTCACAGTCCCAAAAGGATTCTCTGTTGCCTGCAAATGAATTGTATTCTTTTTCAATCAATATGCAAGTCAAACTCAAAGTTTCATTTTAAAATAACAGTGGAGCATTTGTCCTTGGACTTTTCATATTGGGTGACAGCAAGAGGGCACAGAAAGAGAACTTAAAGTGAAACTGAAAACAAGCAGGGTTGCTAATATTAAATGGATGGATACTGGCATTTTCATTTATTTCAATGCAACAGCCCAATGTCTTTGCAATTCCATGCCTTCTACAGAAAAGGTTTGAAAAGGTTACTATAAATAGGGTTGAATTGTCTTTTAAACATGCATTTTTCTAAACAAAAATTCCTAAACTCAGCAACTAAACTCAGATCTTCTTGCAGCAATACCTCACCATTTTGCCAATTCAGTGTCAAGACTGGGAAAGCTAGAGCATTTTCTTTCCTGGAGAATATTAAAGCATCATCCTCGGTAAACTTGCTTAGGTAAATTCTGTTCTTTAAAAATCTTCAGGTAAATTCTGTTCTTACAAATACTGATTGTTCTTTTGAAATGGCAATCATATATGTGGAAACATCAATTTCAGTCTAGTACCTGATGCTTAGCTAAAAATTGTAAAGTCAGTAATGACTGCAGTCAGCTGCCTTCCACAGAAACCTCACCACAGAACAGTTCGTGGGTAACAAAAGGTCCTTTGGGGAGCAATCCAGGACCCATAAGACTAACAGAAGAGCTGTCCAGAACCCACTTTCCTTCTAACTTTACTGTTTTGTTATCATTAGAGTGTGGCTTTCACTCTCACAATAATAGGATGGCTACTGCATCTTCAGAAACTGTATTGCATCTGAAAAATAAGCAGGAAGAAGCAGAAGGATGGATGGCAGAAGGTTTTTCATTACTAGATTCAATATCTAGTAATGAAAAAACTTTAAGCATTTACTAAAAGAGCTTCAAATTGGCATTCTATATGTTAAACCCATTCTAAATCAACAATCTGGGGCTATATTGAATTAAGAGAAGCAATAATTATCAAAGAACAGAGTTTTTTAAGTCTATTTTACCACTTCACATATACTGTATGATGACAATTACAATGCAAGTACATAAAAGAGATAACCAAATAGTACTTAAGAAACTAAAATACCCATCTTAAGTTTTACTTCAGCAGGTTGATATTCATTTAGATTATGGACCACTGATATAATGTCTTTCCTTGTAAGCACACAGAATCACTTAAACTATAAAATACACAGTGTCTACAGCAGCCTGAAGATTAGACACACAAAATACAAGGAGTAGCTGATTTTTTTTTCACAAAGACACAATATCCTTGGAAAATTAGACATAAATTTTATTTCAAGCCAAAATTGCCATCTGAGTCTATTGAAACCAGTTTAAATACGTCGCATCTTATGATATTGAGCCTCCTCACCTTGAGAAATAATAACAAGAAGCCAAAAACCATAAACTCAAATTGGAAGACCTACATGTGAAAGCCTCTATTGCCTGTACTGTTTGATATTTACAGCAATGTGGATTTATTGAGAGTAATAACCTATATCCTCTTAATATCTAACTCTGAAATTAAGCCAATGTCATTTAAGGCCTGAAATAATAACTATGAGCTGCCTTGACATTTAAATGTGAGAAGGCATCCAAAGACCTAACAACAGCCCCTTCTCCACTCTTCTCTCAAATATGAGGCCCCCTAACCTAACCCTATCATGGAAACCAGACACAGTACCTGCTTATACCTGAGTCCTGGGCTTCAGTTCACTGCTAGCCTGTAGGATTCTTCAAATAAGCCAATCACATCTGCCCTCAGGAACCCAGGACCATCCCACCCCCTTGTTGCTACAAAACCTGGTTCTATAATCCATATTTTCAGTTCTATTAAGAGGCCATCTCATGTCTTTCAGGGAAGTTTACCAATAACCAGAATACAATAAATTTTTTCAAAGAAAATAATATTTATTAAATCCTTTTGTTGACAAACAATTTCATCAACATGAGATTTAAATACATCCATAAATTATACACAGCTAATTAAAAATAAATTCTAAAATTAATATTTAAACTGAAAAACAATAGATTGATAAACATTTTCTGAAGCTAAATTGTCATTGATGGGTTTAGTGGTACATAGATAGTATTAAACTGACTTCTTTGATCCTGAGAATAAGGGGATTTTATTAAACATTAGTGTTATTATAGCTTTTTTTAACACTGAACTGAAACCACTAAAGCATTATTTTGATAGGCTACTCTGTTTAACAGTGTATACCAAAAAAGCTTAATGTTAAAACAATCATTTAAAAATAGTTTCTTACGTATTTTTTAACCATTTACTAATAGTGAATTGATTCACGTCATTATACATAAAGATAGACACTTTGAGCAACATCTATCCATGGTAAATATGGTAAACGCATCCAAGTGCACATGCATAGTATATAGTTGGTTCTTCTGAATCCGGAATGTATGATGAATTTATTCTCCTGAAATTTTTCTTTATTTACTGTGTCTAAATGAGATTAAGATGAAAATTGACCTTTTCTTAAAACACAGCATCTATTCATATGCCTCTATCCTTTTCTAGTAGTATACGATAACTAAAGTAGTCTATTTCTCCAATATTCCATGTTTTTTCCCTTATCAATTTAAACCCAGAGTTTATTAAACAACTTAAAGCCCTCTTGTATTAAATGCTATGTGACTTGATTGCTCACTGCAAAAAATATTTTTTTTCTTAAGTGCTAAAAATTCAACAGGAGTACAAGAGCAGAAATGGGATAACTTGTGTTATTTTGACACTAGAACATGTTACCTTAAAGGTCAGACATTTTTACCAAAACTCTGAAAGTCAAGTGAAATTGGATGTCATTTAACACATGCAATTTTGGACACAAAAATCAGGCACTAAGATAGGAAGACTTACAGATGAGGTTCAGTTAATGCAGAATCTGTGCTGATTAAAAATTTTCAGCATCATAAACAATTTAAAAATTGTTAGGGGATGCACAAACATCTGGGTTAAATCCTCCTAGTAATCCTAGGCTGCATGTACTAATATTATCTCCACTTAAATACATACTGAGATTCAACCAGTCCATTCTGAAGGAGATCAGCCCTGGGATTTCTTTGGAAGGAATGATGTTAAAGCTTAAACTCCAGTACTTTGGCCACATCATGCGAAAAGTTGACTCACTGGAAAAGACTCTGATGCTGGGAGGGATTGGGGGTAGGAGGAGAAGGGAACGACAGAGGATGAGATGGCTGGATGGCATCACTGACTCGATGGAAGTGAGTCTGAGTGAACTCCAGGAGTTGGTGATGGACAGGGAGGCCTGGCGTGCTGCAATTCATGGGGTCGCAAAGAGTCGGACACGACTGAGCGACTGAACTGAACTGAATCAAAACAAGGGCTTCCCTATGGCTCAGCTGGTAAAGAATCTGCCTGCAATGCGGGAGACCTGGGTTCGATCCCTGGGTTGGGAAGATCTACTGGAGAAGGGAGTGGCTACCCACTCCAGTATTCTGGCCTGGAGAACTCCATGGATGGAGTCGCAAAGAGTTGGACACAACTTAGTGACTTTCACTTTCACTTTCAATCAAAAACATAAACATTAATACTAAAACTAAACTAAAAGTAACAAATTTCAATTCAAGTTAATACATAGAAAACTTCCTGAAGACTTGAATTTAAGTTTTGAAGATAAGTGGAGACCTGGGTTCGATCCCTGGGTCAGGATGATCCCCTGGAAAAGGAAAAGGCAACCCACTCCAGTACTCTTGCCTGGAAAATTCCATGGATGGAGAAGCCTGGTAGGCTACAGTCCATAGGGTCGCAAAGAGTCGGAGACGACTATGTGACTTCACTTTCACTTTTGATGAAACAATTAGATTAAAACACCTAAAAGAATGATTCTATGCACAAATGACAGGAACTATGTACTTTGTTTGGGGGTGATCATATAATTTACCATCCTAATGTGACATTTTCAGAGTGAAGAGAATTGCTATTAATAATTATACTAAGACAACAAGCAAATAACCAGGACTACATTTGGCAAACCGAAATACATGGTCAGTGTATCTCTTTCACATGTTCTCTTAAGCATAAGAAGATGCCTCAAATCTCTAGCCGTAAGACAAATATCAGCAGAAATGCAGAAAAAAAGAAAAAAAAACTAAAAGTAGTTATAAAAGCATAGAAAAATATTCTAATTCATCACACTTTTCATTTTGTCCAAAGGCCAAAATCTTTTTGTAAAAGTACATGTACAATCTTTGCCACAGTTTTTGAGTTGAACTAATAAAGTATTAATAATATTCTAAGAGATTGAAGTCACTTTTAAGGAGTCACTCTTTGTTCACTTAGTAATAAACTTAAAATATGATTCTTTTGGAATTACTTCATTTTCCAGAGATTGTTAATATTATTGCATTTCTACTAAGTTAAATTTAACATTTCAAACTAGGGAAAAAGTGCTGAGTGAACAAACATTTCCCCCAGTAAGTTGAAGAAAAGAACTTAAGTGGTTATTGTGCTAAATAAAAATTTTAAAGGGTATGCTGATTGTTGGGGATTTAAGAACTCAAATCAAGGATATTTGCTTGTTCACCTTCTAGGTTGAAAACAATGGATAGATTCAAATTTCACACAAAACATCACATTTATCTCTAATGAAATGTGTTGCAAAACATGGTTCGATCTGCAACTCTGCCAAGCATCTTAGTACTTGTCTTGAGTAAGACAGACATGTGTTGCGCTCAGTCACTCAGTCATGTCTAACTCTTTGCAACTCCATGGACTGTAGTCCGCCAGGCTCCTCTGCCCCTGGAATTTTCCAGGCAAGAATACTGGAGTGGGTTGCCTTTTCCTATGCCAGGCGATCCTCCCAACCCAGGAATCGAACTCACGTCTCCTGCAATGGCATGTGGATTCTTTACCACTAACGCCATGTATCTTGAGGCAAAAGCAGCACAGGACTGTCTCAGGCTTCCCCCAAAAGGCAGACAGAAAGAAACTCAAATTCAAGAGCTCTGCAGCAGTCTGGCTGAAGAACACAAACTGAAGAGCAAGAAGGAGAATAAAGTAACCTCAGTTCCTCTTCTCAAACTCACCAGGTGAGACATTCTTTCTCAGAGAAATAAATGAAAGATAGAAATAGAATTTGAAACTTTATGAAGTCCTTCCACATGAGAATAAAAGCAAAGGATACAGAGATTTCCTTCAGAAATGTGTGATTTATAATTTGATATTGAGAAAATTCCTAGAAATGCCAACTTATATGAAAATTAAAGTGACTTTAATATTTACTTTTAGTAAAAATTCAGTAAACCACTCCATAAAACAAGGAAATATTAGTATGTCTGTGTATATGTTTTTGTTTTCCCAGGGACCTATGGACAAAAAGTAAATTCAATAACTTTTATTGAAACCCTTGTATACTACAAACATTAGAAAATAAATAGCCAGGTGATTAAGGAAAATAATTAAATATGAGAACAGATAGAAACTATACATCAAAAACCATCAGAAAGTCGCAAAGAAAAGATGCAGTAGGGTCAAATAAAAATTTCTGAAAATGGAAACTATTTGGTTAGGCCTAAAAATTATAGAAATTTCAAGTTAAAATAAATTACAGTGATTTTTGTGAAGGGCAGAATAAGCTAAACTTAAGAGGCATGGCTGCTGAATTTTTACCAAGGGTATGTTTAAACCTATAATACTATCACAATGGCCAAGATTCCTAATAACATATTTTTTATATATTTCCAACATAGCAAGAATAAATAGTGATCTGATTTCCATTTCTGGTCATACAAAGTTTCTGTTTATGTGACTATTGAACATAAAGGGTTGTAATAGTCCCTGAAACACCAAAGTATACTTTCTGTAAGTACCAGAGTTGCTAATATTTAATGGCCATCATAATGCCCTAAATATGCTGAGACATGTGCAACTCTTAGAATCCCCATGGACTGTGGCTACAGGGCACAGAGGATCCCCAGGCTCCTCTATCCATCAGATTATCCTGGCAGGAATACTGGAGTTGCCATTTCCTTCTCCAGGGGATCTTCCTGACCCAGGGATCGAACTCACATCTCCTATGTCTCTTGCATTGGCAGGTGGATTCTTTACCACTCTGCTACCTGTCCTAAATGGAGTATAACTTGACAGAATTGGTTCTGTGACTTATCATAGCAACTACCTTAAAGCTAGATATGATTTTAAGAATAACTTCTTGAGTGAATATTGATAAAAGTTTTAAAATATTTAAATTTCTACCATGTTTAGCTAAGAAAAATATACTTAAAATCATGCTTGGTTATGACCGTACCTAAATTGGAACAAACCATCCAATTTTTCAAAATATGACATTTTGCAAACTTCATCCCAGCACTCATCAAGGCATGTAAATAATTAAATTTTGTTGAATTCTACTAAAAGAGAAAGAGTTTGGTAAAGTCTGCTTTTTAGATACAGATAAAAGGTTTTTTCAATCCACCAAAAGAAAATCCCCTCTATATTCTGCTATTATTTTGACCAAAAGATTATTGTAATATATGCAGCTATTTTAAAATCATTTCAATATATCAATTGCTCTCAAATTTTGGTTATTTGGTATTACTATGTGCACAAAACTGTAACAAGCATGATGTTATCAAAAATTATTTCCAACATATATATTTCTAATTATGTACCTATGAAATAAACTTAGAACTGTTCCCCATGACAGAAAGTAAGATTTCAAATTTCAAGTTAGAGTTGAAAACTTGTTTTCTACCTCTTAGATTAATTCTATTTTCATATCAAGATTGCTTCATCATTCAGAGGATGACATTATTTTGTGATTATAATATTTAAGAAAGAGCAGATTAGTAAATCCCGTTTTAACTAAATCTCCATAAACGTTTTCACGCTTTGTACTTAATATTTTCTCTAATTCCAGTAAGAAACGGTTCAAACAATATCTTCAACACAAAGGAAAGAACATTAGCCTTATCAACACTTAACCCATGATCATTCCAATGGCTTCTATTTCAGAGCAAATTTTATCACAGATTTAATCCCAGAATATGGGAGTTATATACTATTGAGCCCACACATAAATTAAATACCAGCATAATTTAATTGATAGGAAATATATATTCTTCTCCTGTGAGAGAATGAAATATAAAGAGAGTTTTTTCCCTTCAGTCATACTCAATTGGAATTAAAATGAAAATCTTCAACTCAAGGCAATCCTAGACCTAGATTACCAGCATAATGGATAGTCTAAGAAATTTCTACCAATAGAAATTAGTTTGTCAACCAAAAGTCATCTTCCAGGAATTTTGACTTAACCATACTCATGTAACACTATTCCCTACCCAGTTTTGCCTCTCTACATTGGCCTCTGTCTGGCTCCTTTTGTTGTTTCTACTTTCTAAACCTTACTTGGAAAAGGTCAGTTTTCATTCCAATCCCAAAGAAAAGCAATGCCAAAGAGTGATCAAACTATCACACAATTGCACTCATCTCACATGCTAGTAAAGTAATGCTCAAAGTTCTCTAAGCCAGGCTTTAGCAATACATGAACCATGAACTTCCAGATGTTCAAGCTCATCTTAGAAAAGACAGAGGAACCAGAGACCAATTGCCATCTACTGAATCATCGAAAAAGAAAGAGAGTTCCAAAAAACATCTATTTCTGCTTAATTGACAATGCCAAAGCCTTTGACTGTGTGGATCACAATAAACTGTGGAAAATTCTAAAAGAGATGGGAATACCTCTTGAGAAATCTATATGCAGGTCAGGAAGCAACAGTTAGAACTGGACATGGAACAGACTGGTTCCAAATAGAAAAAGGAGAATGTAAAGGCTGTATATTGTCATCCTGCTTATTTAACTTAAATGCAGAGAACATCATGAGAAACGCCAGGCTGGAAGAAGCACAAGCTGGAATCAAGATTGCTTGGAGAAAATCTGTAACCTCAGATATACAGATGACACCACCTTTATGGCAGAAAGTGAAGAGGAGCTAAAGAGCTTCTTGATAAAAGTAACAGGAGAGTGAAAAAGTTGGCTTAAAGCTCAACATTCAGAAAACGAAGATCATGGCATCTGGTCCCATCAGTTCAGTTCAATTCAGTCACTCAGTTGGGTCCGACTCTTTGCAACCCCATGAACTGCAGCACACCAGGCCTCCCTGTCACCAACTCCCGGAGTTTACCCAAACTAATATCCATTGAGTCAGTGATGCCATCCTCTGTCGTCCCCTTCTCCTCCTGCCCTCAATCTTTCCCAGCATCAGGGCCTTTTCAAATGATTCAGTTCTTTGCATCAGGTGGCCAAAGTATTGGAGTTTCAGCTTCAACATCAGGCCTTCCAATGAACACCCAGGACTCATCTCCTTTAGGATGGACTGGTTGGATCTCCTTGCAGTACAAGGGACTCTCAAGAGTCTTCTTCAACACCACAGTTCAAAAACATCAATTCTTCAGCTCTCAGCTTTCTTTATAGTCCAACTCTCACATTCATACATGACCACTGGAAAAATCATAGCCTTGACTAGATGGACATTTGTTGACAAAGTAATGTCTCTGCTTTTTAATATGCTGTCCAAGTTGGTCATAGCTTTCCTTCTAAGGAGTAAGTGTTTTTAATATCATGGCTGAAATCACCAACTTCAGTGATTTTGGAACCAAAAAATAAAGTAAGCCAACGTTTAGACTGTTGCCCCATCTACTTGCCATCAAGTGATGGTACCAGATGCCATGATCTTAGTTTTCTGAATGTTGAGTTTTAAGCCAACTTTTTCACTCTCCCCTTTCACTTTCATCAAGAGGCTCATTAGTCCTCTTCACTTTCTGCAATAAGGGTGGTGTCATCTACATATCTGAGCTTATTGATATTTCTCCCAGCATTCTTGACTCCAACTTGTGCTTCTTCCAGCCCAGCGTTTCTTATGATGTACTCTGCATATAAGTTAAGTAAGCAGGGTGACAATAGACAGTCTTGACATTCTCCTTTTCCTATTTGGAACCAGTCTGTTCCATGTCCAGTTCTAACTGTTGTTCCTGACTTGCATACAGATTTCTCAAGAGGTAGGTCAGGTGGTCTGGTATTCCCATCTCTTTCAGAATTTTCCACAGTTTATTGTGATCCACCCAGTCAAAGGCTTTGGCATAGTCAATAAAGCAGAAATAGATGTTTATCTGGAATTCTCTTGCTTTTTCGATGATTCAACAGATGTTGGCAATTTGATCTCTGGTTCCTCTGCCTTTTCTAAAACCAGCTTGAACATCTAGAATTTCATAGTTCATGTATAGCTCTAGCGTGGCATGGAGAATTTTGAGCATTACTTAACTAGCGTGTGAGATGAGTGTAATTGTGTGGTAGTTTGAGCATTCTTTGGCATTGCCTTTCTTTGAGATTGGAATGAAAACTGACCTTTTCCAGTCCTGTGGCCACTGCTGAGTTTTCCAAGTTTGCTGGCATATTGAGGGTAACAGTTTCACAGCATTGTCTTTCAGGATTTGAAATAGCTCAACTGGAATTCCATCACCTCCGCTAGCTTTGTTTGTAGGGATGTTTCCTAAGGCCCACTTCACGTTCCAGAGTGTCTGGCTCTAGTTGAGTGATCACACCATCATGATATTCTGGATCATAAAGATCTTTTTTGTACAGTTCTTCTATATACTCTTACCACCTGTTCTTAATGTCTTCCGCTTTTGTTAAATCCATAACATTTCTGTCCTTTATTGAGCCCATCTTTGCATGAAATATTCCCTTGGTATCTCTAATTTTCTTAAAGAGATCTTTAGTCTTTCCCATTCTATTGTTTTCCTCTATGTTTGCATTGATACTGAGGAAGGCTTTCTTATCTCTCCTTGCTGTTCTTTAGAACTCTGAATTCAAATGGGTATATCTTTCCTTTTCTCCTTTATTTTTCACTTCTTTTCTTTTCACAGCTATTTGTAAGGTCTCCTCAGACAGCCATTTTGCTTTTTTGCATTTCTTTTTCTTGGGAATGGTCTTGACCCCTGTCTCCTCTACAATATCATGAACCTCCATCCATAGTTCATCAGGCACTCTGTCTATCAGATCTAGTCCCTTAAATCTATTTCTCACTTTCACTGTATAATCATAAGGGATTTGATTTAGGTCATACCTGAATGGTCTAGTGGTTTTCCCCACTTTCTTCAATTTAAGTCTGAATTTGGCAATAAGGAGTTCATGATCTGAGCCACAATCAGCTCCTGGACTTGTTTTTCCTGACTCTATAGAGCTTCTCCATCTTTGGCTGCAAAGAATATAATCAATCTGATTTCAGTGTTGGCCATCTGGTGATTTCCATGTGTAGAATCTTCTCTTGTGTTGTTGGAAGAGGGTGTTTGCTATGACCAGTGTGTTCTCTTGGCAAAACTCGATTAGCCTTTGCCCTGCTTCATTCTGTATTCCAAGGCCAAATTTTCCTGTTACTCCAGGTTTTTTTTTTTACTTCCTACTTTTCATTCCAGTCCCCTATAATGAAAAGGACACCTTTTTTGGGTTTTAGTTCTGAAAGGTATTATAGGTCTTCATAGAACCATTCAACTTCAGCTTCTTCTGTGTTACTGGTCAGGGAATAAACTTGGATTACCATGATACTGAATGGTTTGTCTTGGAAATGAACAGAGATCATTGTGCTGTTTCAGAGATTGCATCCAAGTACTGCATTTCAGACTCTTTTGTTGACTATGATGGCTACTCCATTTCTTCTAAGGGATTCCTGCCCACAGTAATAGATATGGATGTCATCTGAGTTAAATTCATCCATTCTAGTCCATTTTAGTTTGCTGATTCCTAGAATGCCAACGTTCACTCTTGCCATTTCCTGTTTGACCACTTCCAGTTTGCCTTGATTCATGGACCTAACATCTCAGGTTCCTATGCAATATTGCTCTTTACAGCATTGGACTTTGCTTCTATCACTGGTCACATCCACAACTGGGTGTTGTTATTGCTTTGGCTTCATCCCTTCATTCTTTCTGGAGTTATTTCTCCACTGATTTCCAGTAGCATTTGGGCACCTACCAGCCTGGGGAGTTCATCTTTCAGTGTCCTATCTTTTTGCCTATTCATACTGTTCATGGGGTTCTCAAGGCAAGAACACTGAAGTGGTTTGCCATTCCGTTCTCCAGTGGACCACATTCTGTCAGAACTCTCCACCATGACCCAGCTGTCTTGGGTGGCCCCACACGGCATGGCTTAGTTTCATTGAGTGAGACAAGGCTGTGGTCCATGTGGTCAGATTGGCTAGTTTTCTGTGATTGTGGTTTCAGTCTGCCTGCCCTCTGATGCCCTCTCTTAGCACCAATCATCTTACTTGGGTTTCTCTTATCTTGCACATGGGGTATCTCTTCATGGCTGTTCCAGCAAAGCACAGCCACAGCTCCTTACCTTGGATGTGCGGTATCTACTCACAACCTCCACTCGTGACCTTGGACATGGGGTATTTCCTCTCGGCCACTGCTCCTAACCTTGGTCATGGGATATCTCCTCGTGGCTGCTCTTGCTCTGCACAGCAGCCACTCCCATCACTTCCTGGCAAATAGATGGGGAAACAGTGGAAACAGTGACAGACTTTATTTTGGGGGTCTCGAAATTCACTGCAGATGGTGACTGCAGCCATGAAATTAAAAGATGCTTACTCCTTGGAAGAAAAGTTATCAGCAACCTAGACAGCATATTAAAAAGCAGAGACATTACTATGCCAAAAAAGTTCCATCTAATCAAAGCAATGGTTTTTCCTGTAGTCATGTATGGATTTGAGAGTTGGACTATAAATAAAACTGAAAGCCAAAGAAGTCATGCCTTTGAACTGTGGTGTTGGAGAAGACTCTTGAGAGTCCCTTGGATGGCAAGGAGATCTAACCAGTCCATCCTAAAGGAAATCAATCCTGAATATTTACTGGAAGGCCTGATGTTGAAGCTGAAACTCCAATACTTTGGCCACCTGATGCTAAGAACTGACTCATTTGAAAAGACCCTGATGCTGAGAAAGATTGAAGGCGAGAGGAGAAGGGGACAACAGAGAATGAGATGGTTGGATGGCATCACCGACTCAATGGACATGAGTTTGGGTAAACTCCAGGAGTTGGTGATGGACAGGGAGTTCTGGCATACTGCAGTACATGGGGTCACAAAAAGTCAGACACGACTGAGTGACTGAACTGAACAGAACTGAAACCTTACCAATTTTATGAGTGCCAACTATGGCTCCATATCTCCCATGAACTCTCCCTGGTCTCCTCAGTCTACAGCAAGCTCTCACTCACCTTGAATGCATATGGATCTTATTGTACAACTCATCTAGCTTTATCTTCTTTTCCCTAGAATATTCATTACACTCTTACAAATCTTTTGCTGTTCAGTCACATAGTCGTATCTAACTCTTTGCGACCCCATGGACTGCAACATGCCAACTGCCCTGTCCCTCCTCATCTTCTGAAGTTTGCCCAAGTTTGTGTCCATTGCATTGGTGATGCCATCCAGCCATCTTATCCTCTGATGTCCTCTTCTACTTCTGTCCTCAATCTTTTCTAGCATCAGGGACTTTTCCAATAATTCAACTGTTCACATCAGGTGAGCAAAAAACTGGAGCTTCAGCTTTACCATCAGTCCTTTCAATGAGTATTCAAGGTTGATTTCCCTTAAGATTGACTGGCCAAGGGACTCTCAGGAGTCTTCTCCAGCACCACTGTTCAAAGGCATCAATTCTTTGGTGTTCTGCCTTCTTTATGGTCCAGCTCTCACAACTGTATGCAACCACTGGGAAGACCATAGCCTTGACTATATGGACCTTTGTTGGCAGAGTAATGTGTCTGCTTTTCAACACACTGTCTAGGCTTGTCATAGCTTTCCTGCTGAGAAGCAATCGTCTTCTGATTTCATGGTTCAAATCTCTATCTGCAATGATTTTAGAGCCCAAGAAGAGGAAATCTATCACTACTTCCACCTTTTCCCCTTCTATTTGCCATGAAGTAATGGGACTGGATGCCATGATCTTAGTTTTTTTTAATATTTAGTTTTAAGCTGGCTCTTTCATTCTCCTCCTTCACCCTCATCAAGAGGCTTTTTAGTTCCTCTCTGCTTTCTTCCATTAGAGAGGCATCATCCACATATCTGAGGTTGTTGCTGTTTCTCCTGCCTATCTTCATTTCAGCCTGTAACTCATCCAGCCCAGAATTTCTCATGATGTGCTCAGTGTATAGGTTAAATAAACATGATGACAGCAGACAGCCCTGTCATACTCCTTTCCCAGATTGAGAAAGCTCTGTGGAAAAACAAACTGTGGAAAGCCCTTAAAGAGATGGGAATACCATACAATCTTACCTATCTCCTGAGAAACCTCACAGATCTATGGGTATATAAATATAGAGCTGTGACTTGTTTCCCCAACTAAACCAAAAGTTGAATAAGAAACCAGACTATTTAGCCAAGATTATCTGCTAAAAACAGAAGGGAATAATAAGAGGAATTACATACTCAGTAAATTTACAAGGCAGAAATAAGCACAATCCCTTCTCCTCTACTCCAGTTTATAAGAGCAGGACTTTTCCTGTTATATACCCCTCATTAAGTTACTGACTTGATATTAAAATGACTAATAAATATTTGTTACATTGATCTATTTATTTAAAATGGATTAATCCCTCACTGCATAAATTTCATAAGAACTAAAGCATTCTGATGGGATTTCCCTGCCCAACTCTGAGGCTTTATACATGATTAGAACAAATGTCTCACACATGCCAAATGGCTCACACATACCCTTCACTCTACTTGCTGAGCTATTTATCAGTGTATACAGCTTCACTAACTCATCAGGTAAAGGCAACAAAACCACAATGTGACATCATCTCATACCTGTTAGAATGACTATCAGGAAGACAAGAGATGACAAGTGTCAGAGAGGACGTGGAGAAGACACTCTTGTGCACTGTTGGTGGGAACATAAATTGGTTCTATCACTATGAAAAATAGTATGGAAGTTCCTCAAAAAATTAAAATAGAACTATCATATGATCCAGCAATCCCACTCTTGGTATATATCCAAAAGAAATAAAAACAAGGTATGGAAAAGATGACTGCACTCCCATGTTTATTGCAGCATTACTCACAACAGCCAAGGTGTGGAAAAAACCTATGTTCATCCACAAATGAATGGATAAAGCAGATGTGAAATACACACACACACACACACACACATACACACACAAGTGGAATATTATTCAGCCATAAAGGAGAAGGAAACTCTGCCGTTTGCAACACCATGAATGAACCCTGAGGGCTTTATGCTAAAGGAAGTATCAGACAGAAAAGACAATTGCTATATCATATCATTTACAGTTGGCCCTTACATGGGTTTGAACTGTGCAGATCCACTTAAAGATTTTTTTTCAAGAGTAAATACTGTAGGATTTTACCATCCATGGTTGGCTGAATTTGCCAGTGGGAAACCACGGACACTGAGTAGAGTCAGTTATATGCAAAAATCTGACTGAGCAGAAGGTCATCCCCCTAACCCCTGTGTTGTCCAAGAGTCAACAGTATATGTGGAATCTAAAAAAGCCAAGCTCAAAGAAACCAAGAGAGAATGGTGTCAACCAGAGGCTGGAAGCCCAGGGAACAGGGAGATGTTGGAGAAACAACTTCCCAATGTCAGTGAAGATAAATAAATTCTGGAGACCAGTCCAGCATTTCTCATGATGTACTCTGCATATAAGTTAAATAAACAGGGTGACAATATACAGCCTTGACGTACTCCTTTTCCTATTTGGAACCAGTCTGTTGTTCCATGTCCAGTTCTAACTGTTGCTTCCTGACCTGCATACAGATTTCTCAAGAGGCAGATCAGGTGGTCTGGTATTCCCATCTCTTTCAGAATTTTCCACAGTTTATTGTGATCCACACAGTCAAAAGCTTTGGCATAGTTAATAAAGCAGAAATAGATGTTTTTCTGGAACTCTCTTGCTTTTTCCATGATCCAGCAGATGTTGGCAATTTGATCTCTGGTTCCTCTGCCTTTTCTAAAACCACCCTTATGGAAGAAAGTGAAGAGGAACTAAAAATCCTCTTGATGAAAGTGAAAGTGGAGAGTGAAAAAGTTGGCTTAAAGCTCAACATTCAGAAAACAAAGATCATGGCATCCGGTCCCATCACTTCATGGGAATTAGATGGGAAACAGTGGAAACAGTGTCAGACTTTACTGTTTGGGGCTCCAAAATCACTGCAGATGGTGACTGCAGCCATGAAATTAAAAGACGCTTACTCCTTGGAAGGAAAGTTATGACCAACCTAGATAGCATATTCAAAAGCAGAGACATTACTTTGCCAACAAAGGTTCGTCTAGTCAAGGCTATGGTTTTTCCTGTGGTCATGTATGGATGTGAGAGTTGGACTGTGAAGAAGGCTGAGCACCAAAGAATTGATGCTTTTGAACTGTGGCGTTGGAGAAGGCTCTTGAGAGTCCCTTGGACTGCAAAGAGATCCAACCAGTCCATTCTGAAGGAGATCAGCCCTGGGATTTCTTTGGAAGGAATGATGCTAAAGCTGAAACTCCAGTACTTTGGCCACCTCATGCGAAGAGTTGACTCATTGGAAAAGAGTCTGATGCTGGGAGGGATTGGGGGCAGGAGGAGAAGGGGACGACAGAGGATGAGATGGCTGGATGGCATCACTGACTCGATGGACGTGAGTCGGGGTGAACTCCGGGAGTTGGTGATGGACAGGGAGGCCTGGCGTGCTGCAATTCATGGGGTCGCAAAGAGTCAGACACGACTGAGCGACTGAACTGAACTGAGTACATAGCATAGTGATTTTAGTCAATAATACTGTATTATATTTCAGAGTTTCTGAGATTAAATTTTAAATGTTTTCATCACAAAAATGAGATAATTTTAATATAATAGAGTTAGTGCTGGCTAACACTACCCTGGTAAGCATAGTATAATTTATAAATGTGTCAAATCAACATTGTAGGCTTAAACTTATACAATATTACATGTCAAGTATATCTCAATAAAAAGGAAAAATAAACTAAATGGCTCAAATGAACTGCCTAGCGATCTTATTATCTGGAAACTTCTATTTTACAATACAAACTCCATCCCATTGGCCTAGAGGTAATAAAATAACTCATCACCTCTAATCTCAATTAAGAAATCTCAAAAGATTCTCAAATGCTTGTTAGAGTCAATAAGCCATAAAAAAATTAGCACAGACATTTATCTTAAGGTGTTTCTCTCCTCTTACAATAAAAAAATATTTGAAGAAATACATTTAGAATGCACCCTGTTTTAAGTTTGGCTTTAAACTGATAAATTGTCTGTTTGTTACATTAGGTGCCAGATCAGATACTGTAGGCGTACATGGGTCAATACATTTTGCAATTCTCTTGGGTTAAAATATTCACCCTAATCATAGACTTTCAAATGGATGCTGTTGTTCACAAAGCTAGAAAAGAAAATAGTTCCAGTTCTTTCGCTTCTTGAATAATGAGATCACAATTCAAAGACCTTTGGTTTGTAATGATCCCTCACTAAAAATTTCCATCTTTTTAAGAATAAAAATATTATTCACTGAAGGAAGATTAAATTCTCTGGCTCTTCTAAATATTAAGATAGGTTAAGATGAATAAAAATATAAAATCAGTGCCTTGATTATAATAGGATCATTTTCTTTCATCTATGTTAGTAGGTTAGAGTGGATCATGAAAACCTCTTCCTACTTGTTATCAACAGAAAACTGCAACAACAAATTTTACAAAAGAGATAACCTCAGCTAAATGGTGTGTTACAAATATTTCAGAGAAGTAATACAGAGTAGTGTGGTTAAAACTGGTCTCTGATGCTACACAGTCAGGGTTTGGAAGTCCACTCTGCCTCTCTTTAGTATAGTAACATTGGATAATTTACTGACCCTCTTTGTGTTTCAATCATAGTAGAACCTACCTCACAGATTTATTAAGAGGAGGTACTGCATGCAAAGTACATGTAATAATACCTGATG
The DNA here is from genome assembly GCF_029378745.1 of Bos indicus. Lineage (NCBI taxonomy): Eukaryota > Metazoa > Chordata > Mammalia > Artiodactyla > Bovidae > Bos > Bos indicus. The sequence continues at coordinate 10,126,119 of NC_091761.1, read as the reverse complement.
GATAGTAAGCACTTGATAGGCATTGTGTGCTGCGCTTAGTCGCTCAGTCATGTCCGACTCTTTGCAGTCCCCTGGACTGTAGCCCTCCAGGCTCCTCTATCCATGGGATTCTCCAGGCAAGAATACTAGGAGTGGGTTGCCATGTCCTCCTCCAGGGGATCTTCCCAACCCAGGGATCAAACCCAGGTTTCCCGCATTCCAGGCAGATTCTTTACAGTCTGAGCCTCCAGGGAAGCCTTGGTTTCCCTGATAGACATTAGCTAAATACAAATTAGAGCTTGCTATCATTATTCTTTTTAAAAGCTTTTTTTCAGTTAGTCACTTTTATTGTACTACGTAAACCAGAAAAAGGGATACTTTCTAATTTCAACCAAGTCAGTCACTATGTCTCAATGCATAATTATATGTATTTAAGGTAGACTTCAACTTGGGTCTAAATGAAGAGAAGGGTAAAATAAGAAAATATTCTATGAAAATAACTCAGTGGGAAACATTCCTGATGTTGTCTAGTTGTCGTCCTTTGATATCCATCCTGTCAAACCTGCCAGTGACCCGAAATAAGTCCAGCTGTTCAGACCACTAAGCCTTGCAGGCAACTGTGATCCAGTTCATGTCTTCCTGTCTTCCCTCACTGTTTGCTCCCAGAGTAAATATGTCCAGCAAAGTTTTTTTGCTCACAAAGAAGCTACCTCACCAATATGATTTATTGTCTCAACTGTAAAGTCACTATGCAAGAACTGAAGTAAACATCTTTTTTAATGTCTCTCATAACACCAGGTACAGAAATATCAACATCATTTTCTTTAAAAATAGAACTCTAACAGACTAAATGTATTGTTTAAAAATGTAATCTATTAGTGACATCCATTAATCTTAAGTTGAAATGTATGTTTGGCAGTTTATTTTCTCTGTTTTAAATGAACTATTACTTTAATCATAGGCATTTTCAAAATAGTTTGATTTTTCTTAATTAACGTGTGCTAAATTATTTATGATAGACACGTTCTTTTGCTAGAGGTAAAACAGATCTAGTGTGTGGTTATTAATTCCCAGTTTGCCCCATACAAAATTATTAATTAAGGTGGAATTTTTCTGCCAATGTACTTTAATTTCTTTTTTCCAAATGAAAAGACGTAGGAGTGTGACTGACTGGCATGCCAGTCCAATAAAGGTAGTAATTTTTTGGTGCCTGTCAGCTTGAAGACAACGTTTCACCCCAGTGTTTTCTTTCAAAGAGCTCTAGAGGAAATTTAGCAAGATTAGGAGAGGCACAATGGAACTGTAGAAAAGTTATTGACTTTATTTTCTTTCTTCTTTTACACATTCTATACACAATAGCGACATCTTCTGGTTGGCTGGAATATTAACATTTGGACCAATGCTTTGAAGCCATGACCCCACTTCTTTTCTGATCTGATCATTCATCAAAAAACATGTTTTTCTTTTAAATACCATATTAGATATTCCTGAATTAGAATCAAGTCATTGTTAAATGTCATACAAATTCCAATTTAAGTTTTTAAAGACAAAATACAATAGTTGTTGTTTAGTTGATGAGTCCTCTCTGACTCTTGCCCCCCCATGGGCTGTGACCCGCTAGGCTCCTCTGTCCATGGGCTTTTCTAGGCAAGAATACTGGAGTGGGTTGCCACTTGCCCACTCAGGGATCCAACCCACATCTTCTGCATTGCAGGAGGATTCTCTACCATTGAGCCACCAGGGAAGCTCAAACTTGATAGAGCAGATACTTATTTCCTCAAAACAAATTTTAAACATAGACTAAGTGCAAAATTAACTGACAGTAAAAATACACTTGATGTAATTAATGAGCTTCAGTTTAAGCATCTCCTATGCAAATTTCACTTTTTAGGAAGTTCACTAACAATTGAAGAAAATAATAAAGAAAAGAAAATGATATTTTCAAGTTAATTTTAACCTGAGATTTAGGGAGTCTGAGAAAAGGAAGGTTCTAATGTTAATGAAATTCCTTTCCTATGACTCTTTTCTGAAGGTTCCTATCTCTGTTCAGAGCACCATGGTCCTCTGAGCATTTTCTAAGGGACTTATCCTTAACTCTAAAACACTAATTTCACAGATTCAGCTCTGTCCGAGTGCAAGGAGCCACCCCAGAGCAGCGATGGGTCTAGACTGATTCTGGTGATAGTAACATCAAGGACCCAGAATCCCAGTCCCTTCCACGAGGATTGAGCCTGACATAAAGCAGATATATATGCCATGTTTAAATCAGGACCCCTTTCTTCAGACAATACAGGAAAAGTAACTTCAGTGATTTCAAGGTGATTTTCTTGCAGCAACATCTCTCTCACTAGGAAAGATGAAAAGCACCATGTATACTTATCATAAATCAGTTAAATAATCAAAATCAGAAAACTCTAAGCAAAGACTAAAACAAACTTTATATATAAACAGCTATTTTTAAAAGTAGAGATATAAAAAACTAAGAGAAATTGAATTAACATTGTTCCTTCAGTTCATGAATGCAAGACATGATGCGTAATATAAACGTCACATATTTTGAAAAGAGAATTTAATCTTAAGAAGAAAAAGATGTGTAGATCAGGGTGATTTAAAGTTGTATAAATAACAGCAAACCAGATAAACTTATTATTAAAATCATACTAATTATATTTATCCTATCCTCTTGATCAGCTAATATCTCTCTTGGTAATAACAGCTCTTCAAAACCTTGTTACTATGAGTGTAAATAGATATTTGGAAAGAACAGACCATGCACATTTTCAGTGCTGGGAAATATATACAGGTCACATTCTTCTTTTTAATTTAAAAATTAAGACATTTACATTATCTGAAATTGCAAATCAAATTTGATACCAAAAAAGCTATAAATAATGTGCAATTATCCCCTCAATGATGCATAAACTATTATGAATAATAGGAATTTTATATTATCATCAGGATTATAGACTGAACATTTTTCTGAATGCATAAAAAATTATACTCTCAAAAGTGACAGAGATAAGCCATTAATTCATTTCCTTACCTAGTCTATAAAAACTATCCTAGTTGTTTCTGGTATTGTTACTATACAAGGTAATGCATTTTAATCTCATTTTCAAAAATGTTCTCTCTGTAAAGAAATAAACAAGCCTCATAGAACAGATATACCAACTATAGACTTTTTTCAAATAGAATATTTTAAATGGCCTTCAAATATATGGTAGTAGAACATGCAAAATACAGTTACACGCTGTTATCTGCTTGATCATCAAGTCAACATTATTCCACGTAAGAAATGCATAAAGTATTTGTCTTTAGATACAAAGTATGTGGTCTCAGCAATTTTACTCAAATTTATTAGGTAAATAAAATGCTAATATTGACTTGCCATTTGTATAATTTATGAGTGCAGATGCATCAATACAAGCTACAGCATTGAACTGACCTGTACCATGGTCTATCTAAAAAACTTCACTAGCCAAAACACTTCTAAATGACTCAATACCAAGAAAACTTAAAAAAAACTCATACTGCATGACTACCAAGAAAACTATTCTAGATAGATCACTTCTACATACTATATGTTTTATAATAGCTATTTTTAGTCAAAATATTGAGTTCTTCAAAATAAAATTAAATGTTATTTTTTATTTTATTTTATTTTTTAACTTTACAATATTGTATTGGTTTTGCCATATATCAACATGAATCCACCACAGGTATACACGTGTTCCCCATCCTGAACCCTCCTCCCTCCTCCCTGTATGCTGCTGCTGCCAAGTCACTTCAGTCGTGTCCGACTCTGTGCGACCCCATAGACGGCAGCCCACCAGGCTCCCCTGTCCCTGGGATTCTCCAGGCAAGAACACTGGAGTGGGTTGCCATTTCCTTCTCCAATGCATGAAAGTGAAAAGTGAAAGGGAAGTTGCTCAGTCGTGCCCCCGACTCTTAGCGACCCCGTGGACTGCAGCCCACCAGGCTCCTCCGTCCATGGGATTTTCCAGGCAAGAGTACTGGAATGGACAGCAAAAGAGACACTGATGTATAAATGTTATTTTTTAAAGATGTTTATCCTTTCCAAATTATTTGCAAGGTTTAACATAACTCCAACCAAACTCCAATGGGATTTAATTTTATTCTCGTTAAATTTGGGTGATCTCTATTTGTTTTTTAATAAGTACTTACTGAAGTATAACACATATACAGAAAATACACATATCCCAAGTATACAGCTGACTGAGCTATGCTTCACTCTTCTAAGAATTTCACAACTCTTTTTCTCAGCTCCTTTTTCAAGCCAGGGTAGTTCAGCAGCATTGGGCTTGATAAAACAATACAGTCTCCATGAAATTGATTTGAGGACTGTATTAAAGATTTCTTTGTGAATTATTTTATCAAATTTTATAAATATCTCATGTGCGTGACTGGAAAGAACTTTTTCTTGCTGAGCATAAATGTAAAAACAAAATTATTCTATTTATATTATTCAAACATTTTTACTTATTTCTTTCTTACTATCTAATTTTCAAAGGAATATGTTAAAATCTCCATCTATATTTGTTGTTGGTTTATTATTTCTGTAGTTTTGTCAGCTCTTGCTTTATTTATGTTAAGAATACATTGCTGGCTGCAAATATGTTCACAACTGTATTACATATCTTTGTATATCCTTTATTATATTTGGGCCATGAATTGCATTTTGTCTGAAATTAAATTTACAACTCCAGTCTTCTTGATTTATATTTGCCTGGTTATTTTACTTACAAACTTTTAAAGATAATTTTGTAGTTACTATGGTTGAAAATATTTGAAAAATCAATTTGAGATTCTCTTCTTGTTGTCAAGAATACCCAGATCTGAGCTGAGATGCCTGAGGTAAGGACGTAGCCTAGGCCAGTGGGAAGGTCCTATAAAAAGTCATATTTTCTGTGTGCTTTCTCATAGACTAGTCCTATTTAGCATACAGGTTAAATTTACCCCTCCCACACTGTAATAGTCTTTAATTACCCAAACTCTTCTGGGCCATTGTTGAGAATAAAAATATAACATAGCAAAGGAATACAGAGTAGCACACTGTTGGAATATCTGTGTTCAATTTTCAGTGACCAGTTCCAAGTAAAATGAGGTTCTATATGGAGATGGTGGGTATAGAGTATGTTTCTAGACATACTAGTTGGAAAGAGTATGTCTCCATAAGGAAAACTAAAAAGTAGACAACTCAACAACAAAATAAAAAACTCAATGGTATGGTATATGCCAGAAGGATATAATTATCAAAAGAGGGAAAAACTAACCTTTGCAGTACATTTAGAAACACATGTCAGTCTATGTTCTTTAAGTATAAAGTAAAACAATGAAATAGCTACTTCTGTCTACACAGTATATAAGATGAAGTTTCAAACCTTACACTTCCTTTTCTTTTCTGCTGACTGAGTTGGGCAATATAGACCCAGGTTCGATCCCTGGGTGGGGAAGATTCCCCTGGAGAAGGAAATGGCAACCCACTCCAGTACTCCTGCCTGGAAAATTCCATGGATGGAGGAGCCTTATAGGCTACAATCCATGTGGTTGCAAAGAGTCAGACATGACTGAGCAACTTCACTTTCACTTTTTCACTTTCAGACCCAGATTATGTTTTTACCTTTTAAAATATAATCTTCCATCTTTATAATAATTTCTAAAATGTGCATTTAATTCTGTAACAATATTTTCACTTTATGATTTTACTTACCACAAGTCTTTTCATTTGGCAACTTCCAATTCTTGAGTTTTCTAGAGTTTCAAGAATTTTTATCCTCTACTTGATCTTAGATTTTCTTTATCTCTCAGCTAAAGCCTTGGAGACGATCACAGAAATCTCTCAACTATTCTACAGAAAAACTTTCTGTTTCAGCTCAAAAGATGAAGATTTTTATCATGCTTTTTAAGCCATCTTCATCAATTTTAAAGAACATGGGATTATCAATTCCCATCTTTCTTGTAGTAAATTCTTACCCTCATTTTTCCAATGTTCATGTAGGTTTTACTTTTCTTTCTTTTTCAGAATTCCAATCAGAAGTTTAGAAGGGTAAATCAGGCCTTTATTATGCCACTATTCTAACCTAGAAGTATAATATTCTCAATATCACAGAAATCACAGAATCCAATTCCCAATCTTAGTTTATGGGTTTTTAATGGACTTGTCAGCTCTAACTCCTAAATAATGAAGAAATAGTCCATTTTTAGGCAGTAATCTTTGTAGAATAACCCAATGTTGTAATGAAATAAACACTTTTTTTTTTCAAGTTCAGTCACTTCCCAGGCCTTTTCTATCAATTAACTTTTCTATCAATTAACTAAACCTGAAAGGAAGAATAAGGCTCATAAATATTTTTCTCTGGAAAAGGAAATACATGAGTTTTCTAAGATAACACCAGAATTGTGCCTAAATGTAGTTTTATAAATGCAACAGACCTATCATAAGTAAATTAGTGTTTTGTTTAAAATGTAACTATTTCTTGAAGTGTCAACTTATAGAGAATTAATAAATGAGCCAAGGACATTAAAGAGAACAAACGTGTTTGCATCCCCATATCACTTTTAAACTAGAGTCCCTTATAATTTGACAGAATCTTAGAGATCATCCTCGGTCATCCTCAAATGCACTGCTCTTATTACCTCCACTCATGTTCTTTTTCATTATATATATATATATATATATATATATATATTTACACACACACATCAGTTCAGTTCAGTTCAGTCGCTCAGTCACGTGTGACTCTTTGCAACCCCATGAATCACAGCATGCCAGGCCTCCCTGTCCATCACCAACTCTGGGAGTTCACTCAAACTTACGTCCATCCAGTCGGTGATGCCATCCAGCCATCTCATCCTCTGTTGTCCCCTTCTCCTCCTGCCCTCAATCCCTCACAGCATCAGGGTCTTTTCCAGTGAGTCAACTCTTCGCATGAGGTGGCCAAAATATTGGAGTTTCAGCTTCAGCATCAGTCCCTTCAATGAACATGAAGGACTGATCTCCTTTAGGATGGACTGGATGAATCTCCTTGCAGTCCAAGGGACTCTCAGACCTGCATATAGGTTTCTCAAGAGGCAGGTCAAGGGGTCTGAATATCCCATCTCTTTCAGAATTTTCCACAATTTATTGTGATCCACACAGTCAAAGGCTTTGGCATAGTCAATAAAGCAGAAATAGATGTTTTTCTGGAACTCTCTTGCTTTTTCGATGATCCAGTGGATGTTGGCAATTTGATCTCTAGTTCTTCTGCCTTTTCTAAAACTAGATTTAACATCTGGAAGTTCAGGGTTCACGTATTTGCTGAAGCCTGGCTTGGAGAATTTTGAGCATTACTTTACTAGTGTGTGAGATGAGTGCAGTTGGGCGGTAGTTTGAGCATTCTTTGGCATTGCCTTTCTTTGGGATTGGAATGAAAATGGACCTTTTCCAGTCCTGTGGCCACCGCTGAGTTTTCCAAATTTGCTGGCATATTGAGTGCAGCACTTTCACAGCATCATCTTTTAGGATTTGCAATAGCTCCACTGGAATTCCATCATCTCCACTAGCTTTGTTCGTAGTGATGCTTCCTAAGGCCCACTTGACTTCACATTCCAGGATGTCTGATTCTAGGTGAGTGATCACACCATCGTGATTATCTGGGTCGTGAAGCTCTTTTTTGTACAGTTCTTCTGTGTATTCTTGCCACCTCTTCTTAATATCTTCTGCTTCTGTTAGGTCCATACCATTTCTGTCCTTTATTGAGCCCATCTTTGCATGAAATGTTCCCTTGGTAACTCGAATTTTCTTGAAGAGATCTCTAGTCTTTCTCATTCTGTTGTTTTCCTCTATTTCTTTCACTGATCACTGAGGAAGGCTTTCTTATCTCTCCTTGCTATTCTTTGGAACTCTGCATTCGGATGCTTATATCTTTCCTTTTCTCCTTTGCTTTTCACTTCTCTTCTTTTCACAGCTATTTGTAAGGCCTCCTCAGACAGTCATTTTGCTTTTTTGCATTTCTTTTCCGTGGGGATGGTCTTGATCCCTGTCTCCTGTACAATGTCACAAACCTCATTCCATAGTTCACCAGGCACTCTATCTATCAGATCTAGTGCCTTAAATCTACTTCTCACTTCCACTGTATAATCATAAGGGATTTGATTTAGGTCATACCTGAATGGTCTAGTGGTTTTCCCCACTTTCTTCAATTTAAGTCTGAATTTGGCAATAAGGAGTTCATGATCTGAGCCACAGTCAGCTCCTGGTCTTTTCTTTTGCTGACTGTATAGAGCTTCTCCATCTTTGGCTGCAAAGAATATAATCAATCTGATTTTGGTGTTGACCATCTGGTGATGTCCATGTGCAGAGTCTTCTCTTGTGTTGCCGGAAGAGGGTGTTTGCTATTACCAATGTGTTCTCTTGGCAAAACTCTATTAATCTTTGCCCTGCTTCATTCCATACTCCAAGGCCAAATTTGCCCATTACTTCAGGTGTTTCTTGACTTCTACTTTTGCATTCCAGTCCCCTGTAATGAAAAGGGGACTGACTTAAGCAATACATGAACCGTGAACTTCCAGATGTTCAAGCTGGTTTTAGAAAAGGCTGAAGAACCAGAGATCAAATTGCCAACATCCACTGGATCATCAAAAAAGCAAGAGAGTTCCAGAAAAACATCTATTTCTGCTTTATTGACTATGCCAAAGCCTTTGACTGTGTGGATCACAATAAACTGTGGAAAATTCTGCAAGAGATGGGAATACCAGACCCCCTGACCTGTCTCTTGAGAAATCTATATGCAGGTCAGGAAGCAACAGTTAGAACTGGACATGGAACAACAGACTGGTTCCGAATAGGAAAAGGAGTATGTCAAGGCTGTATGTTGTCACCCTGCTTGTTTAACTTCTATGCAAAGTACATCATGAGAAATGCTGGGCTGGAAGAAGCACAAGCTGGAATTAAGATTGCCAGAAGAAATATCAATAACCTCAGATATTCAGATGACACCACCCTTATGGCAGAAAGTGAAGAGGAACTAAAAAGCCTCTTGATGAAAGTGAAAGAGGAGAGTGAAAAAGTTGGCTTAAAACTCAACATTCAGAAAACGAAGATTACGGCATCTGGTCCCATCACTTCATGGCAAATAGATGGGGAAACAGTGGAAGCAGTGTCAGACTTTATTTTGGGGGGGCTCCAAAATCACTGCAGATGGTGACTGCAGCCATGAAATTAAAAGAAGCTTACTCCTTGGAAGGAAAGTTATGACCAACCTAGATAGCATATTGAAAAGCAGAGACATTACTTTGTCAACAAAGGTCCATCTAGTCATGGCTATTGTTTTTCCAGTGGTCATGTATGGGTGTGAGAGTTGGACTGTGAAGAAAGCTGAGCACTGAAAAATTGATGCTTTTGAACTGTGGTGTTGGAGAAAACTCTTGAGCGTCCCTTGGACTGAAAGGAGATCCAACCAGTCAATTCTGAAGATCAGCCCTGGGATTTCATTGGAAGGAATGATGCTAAGGCTGAAACTCCAGTACTTTGGCCACCTCATGCGAAGAGTTGACTCATTGGAAAAGTCTCTGATGCTGGGAGGGATTGGGGGCAAGAGGAGAAGGGGACAACAGAGGATGAGATGGTTGGACAGCATCACTGACTCGATGGATGTGAGTCTGAGTGAACTCTGGGAGTTGGTGATGGACAGGGAGGTCTGGCGTGCTGCAATTCATGGGGTCGCAAAGAGTTGGACACGATTGAGTGACTGAACTGAACTGATAATGAAAACGACATCTTTTTTGGGTGTTATTTCCAAAAGGTCTTGTAGGTCTTCATAGAACCGTTCAACTTCAGCTTCTTCAGCATTACTGGTTGGGGCATAGGCTTGGATTTCAGTGATATTGAATGGTTTGCCTTTGAAACGAAAAAGATCATTCTGTCATTTTTGAGATTGCATCCAAGTACTGCATTTTGGACTCTCTTGTTGTCCACGATGGCTACTCCATTTCTTCTAAGGGGTTCCTGCCCACAGTAGTAGATATAATGGTCATATGAGTTAAATTCACCCATTCCAGTCCATTTTAGTTTGCTGATTCCTAGAATGTCAACGTTCACTCTTGCCATCTCCTGTTTGACCGCTTCCAATTTGCCTTGATTCATGGACCTAGCATTCCAGGTTCCTATGCAATATTGCTCTTTACAACATCGGACCTTGCTTCTATCACCAGTCACATCCACAACTGGGTATTGTTTTTGCTTTGGCTCCATCCCTTCATTCTTTCTGGAGTTGTTTCTCCACTGATCTCCAGCAGCATATTTTGGGCACCTACCAATCCGGGGAGTTCCCCTTTCAGTATCGTCATTTTGCCTTTTCATACTGTTCTGTTCATGGGGTTCTCAAGGCAAGAAAACTGAAGTGGTTTGCCATTCCCTTCTCCAGTGGACCACATTCTGTCAGACCTCTCCACCATGACCCGCCCATCTTGGGTGGCCCCACACGGCATGTCTTAGGTTCATTGAATTAGACAAGGCTGTGGTCTGTGTGATCAGATTGGCTAGTTTTGTGTGATTATGGTTTCAGTGTGTCTGCCCTTTGATGCCTCTCACAACACCTACCGTCTTACTTGGGTTTCTCTTACCTTGGACATGGGGTATCTCTTCATGGCTGCTCCAGCAAAGCGCAGCCGCTGCTCCTTACCTTGGACGAGGGGTATCTTCTCACGGCCACCCCTCCTGACCTTGAACGTGGAGTAACTCTTCTCGTCTCTCCTTTGCCTGCACAGCCACCACTCCTTGGACACGGGGTAGCTCCTCCTGGCTGCTGCCCTGACCTCGGACGTGGGGTAGCTCCTCTTGGCTGCTCCTGTGCCAACACAGCCTGGCACTCTCTGTTGCAGGCCCTGACCTTGGGTGAGGGGTGGCTCCTCTCGGCCATGCTTCTGTGCAGTCTGTCTCAGCCGGCGTGCTTCTGCGCGGTCCGTCTCAGCCGGCTCGCCTTACTTTTTAATAGTGCACACACACATATACATACATACATATATTTGGCCACACTGCACAACATGTGGGACCTTATTTTCCAACCAGGGATTGAAACTGTGCCCCCTAAATTGGAAGCACAGAGTCTTAACCACTGGACCACCACAGAAACCCCTGTTCTTGACTCTATGATAACTTATCTTCTTAGAATTTCTATATGATCCTCTAGGCTATAATCCTCAAGCCTTTGAAAAGCATTAATGAAGCAAAACAGATTGCTCTATCATAATGTATGTCTTGCACATGTTACTGGAAAAAAAATATTTTTTTGCTTATTAGAGGAAACAATGACTAGCTGAACATAGGCATCCATCCTAAAAATCCCAGGCATATGTCTTCATCTTCTGAATACTTTCTATAAAAGTGAATTTACTGATTTAGTCTTGAGAAATATATTTTGTGTTTTGACAACTATAACTCTGCAGAAATTTTTGCAATTTGCCTTTCTTCAAACTCCACCCTTCATTTCTTTCTAACATGGAATCAGTCTGTTATTTTCCTTCTTTAAGCCTTGGGCTGAAACATTGACTGTCTTGGGTCTTGAACTTGCTGTCATTCAGACTAGAACTACACTATTGGCTCAATAACCTCAGATACACAGATGATACCACTCTAATGGCAGAAAGCAGAGAGGAACTAAACAGCCTCTTGATGAGGGTGAAGGAGGAGAGTATAGAGCCAGCTTAAAACTAAATATTAAAAAAAACTAATATCATGGCATCCAGTCCCATTACTTCATGGCACCTAGAAGGGGGAGAGGTGGAAACAGTGACAGATTTCCTCTTTTTGGGCTCTAAAATCACTGCAGATGGTGACCACAGCCATGAAATCAGAAGACAACTGCTTCTCGGCAAGAAAGCTATGACAAGCCTAGACAGTGTGTTGAGAAGCAGAGACATTACTCTGCCAACAAAGGTCCATATAGTCAAGGCTATGGTTTTCCCAGTGGTTGCATACAGTTGTGAGAGCTGGACCATAAAGAAGGCAGAACACCAAAGAACTGATGCCTTTGGACTGTGGTGCTGGAGAAGACTCCTGAGAGTCCCTTGGCTAGCAAGGAGATCAAACCAGTCAACCTTAAGGGAAATCAACCCTGAATACTCATTGAAAGGACTGATGGTAAAGCTGAAGCTCCAGTTTTTTGCTTACCTGATGAAAACAGCCAACTCATTGGAAAAGATCTGATGCTGGGAAAGACTCAGGGGAGAAGGAGAAGAAGGCATCAGAGGATGAAATGACTAGATAGCATCACCAATGCAACGGACATAAACTTAGGCAAAGTTCAGGAGATGGTGAGGAACAGGGAGGCCTATCATGCTACAGTTCATGGGGTTGCAAAAGGTTGGGCAAAACTGGGTGACTGAACAATAACATTGGCTGTTTTGAAATGCAAAGTATGATCAATGAAAAGGTGTACTACACTTCAAAAGAACTATTTGAATTTTCTAAATTGTACAGGCAAAAATATGGGGAACAGGTGTAGCAGTGAATATTAGGGAGAAAGATAACTGGTGTAAAGAACATAAAGCTGAATCAGGCTACATTTGCTGACATCAACTCATTAAACAGAGACTGCATTTAACACAGCTTGGGCAGTTAGAAACGTCTCTAACATTTCGATTGGTTTACTGGCTGAAACAGGCCGAAATGCTGCCCACAAGAAGTGAGTTAGAAATGCTAGACTTGCTTTAGTTTAATGCAGAGGAAGGTATTTAAAGTCTTAGATTGGAACGTGACAGTATACTTAGCATGTAAGATCTATTCAACCAAACTGGGAGGATCAAGAGACAACCTTTCACTGCAACTATAAGGAATAAATTTGGCAAAGGAGCCCTGGCATCCTTGAAGAACCCCCGTAATCACCCTCCTCTGTAGTCAGATTTTACAGTGGGAACTGCAGTCACTGTAACAAGAAAACTAAACGTGAGTAATCGGATCCCAGAGTAGCAAGGCCAATGGCAGCACTCAATGTCAAGGGTAAGGGGGTATGTTTACCACTATGGATGGCCGAGTTAAAGCCGCGATCAGAATAGTCTGGTTTGCAAAGACCAGTTGTTGTTGTTCAGTCACTCAGTCATGTCTGACTGTTTGAGACCCCATGGACTGCAGCACGCCAGGCTTCCCTGTCCTTCACCATCTCCTCGAACTTGCTCAAACTCAGGTCTATTGAGTGCACAGATCCGTGGCATTGGCTAATTGATTATTGTGTTTCTAGAAGTGAGATAGGAAGCGTACTAAATTCTTCCTTGTTCTGTGTAAGTTGAAAAATTCTAAGGTCAAGTGAACAAATGGATAACTTGGGTGATAAAAATAGAGTCATGGCTCCTCAATTAATTCTCAGATTGGCCAGGTTACAAACCCAGGATCTCTTACATGAAATTGATGCCAAAAATGTATATTGGTAATTTCTCCTAGCCTTCCCCAAATGGAAGGTTACTTTTTACAGAAGTAACTATACACTGGGAAAAAGAACATAGTCAGACCTTTCAGGGACTACTGGATAAAGTGGTTCTTATCTGACAGTAATTCCAAGGGATCCAAAACATCACTGTGGTCCACCAGTCAGAGTAAGAGTTTGTCGAGATCAGGCGATCAATGGTGCTTCAGCTAAGATCTCACAGTGGACTCAATGTGTTCCTGAACCTATTCTGCAGTTATTCCCCCAAGTTCAAAAAGGCATAATTAGAATAGAAATACTCAGCAGCTAGCAGAATCCATACATGCTTGCTTATCAATTGACTGAAAAAAGTATCATATTTTCTCTAAGCCTTCTCCAAGACACATATTTTCACTCCTTTTTATATTTCCTTAAATGAAATTATTTCTAGGGTCTTCATCATGTCTAACATTGTACTACATTTTTTTAATGCATGACTAATATTGAAATTGTATTTGTTAAAATCACATGAGAATTTTCTCACATGAACTGCCAATAAGCAAAGTTATTCTCAAAAGCACTAAAGCAGACCATTTGAGCTGAAATAATGAAATTTATATTTACTGATGTTAAATTTCATCTTCTTGTTTCTGAACCCACACTAAAAGCTATCAAGATGTTTTGAATCATAACTAATTCAATTGGCAAACATTTATTGAAGGCCTACTCTGAGTCAAGCCTGGTAATGAAGCTATAAAAATGAACAAGACACTGTCTTTGACCTCTAGTTGCTCTGTCTAGGAAAGGACATAAAAAGGTAAATAATATAAATAAGCAATGGTATAAGTACTCTGGGAGTGCCATGTTTTAAAAAATGAGTAGTTGCTAGGAGAAAGATGGAAAATGCAATCAACATTGAACACAAGCTTGAGCTGTAGCTGCAGAGAAGGACAAATTGCTGAGCACAAAAGATAGGAGACTAAAAAAAAGTTGAGAGGCAGGACAGTGAAGAAAGTAGAGAAGGGCATAAAAAGGTCAGATTGGTAGTCAGTGGAAGAGCTTGAAGTCTCTTGAATCCAGGATTTCCAAAACATGCCAACAGTCCCTTAAGTATTATAATAAACTCTGAAAATAGTTTAAATAAGTCTTAGATAAATAAGTAAATGTGTTAAAATACATATCATTTGGTGAATTGATCTTTCAACACAGAAACTTTTGATAAATTGATGTGGAGTTGCAAGTTTGGAATATTGTATTTTTCAAAAATCGCTGAGGAACTATCTCCCATCTTCTATGTACACTTCTTCTACAAAGTGACCTTGTTCCCACTGAAGAGCAGAGTTTATTTTCCACCATTTTATGACTGCTTTTATCAGTATGATACAGCAACTACCATACTGTGAGAAGTCCAATTTACCCAGAGGGGCAACAGGTAGGTGCTCTGCTAAACAGTTCCAGCAGAACTGCCAATCACAGGGACTGAGTCATTCAGTCCAGTCGGTCTTTCAGATTACTTCAATCCAATTGCAAATCTGACCGAAACTGCATGAGCATGTCCAAGGATGAACTGCCAGCTAAGACCATCAACCTACAGGAACCTAAGCGATAACAGTATAATACAGTTTAAAGCCATTTAGCTGTCAGCTTGTAACCATCAATAGTTACCTAGAACAGAATGCTTAGGAAAGACAGAGAGGCTTCCTAGCTGATGACTACAGATATTTGAAGTACAATGATATTAAATGAATCACAGAGTGGTTAGGTTAATAAGCCCTGATAATAGGGAAAGCTGATAACTCTGTTCTCAAAGGTCAAATGTGACTTGGCTGTTCCTTTCTGTAGGAGTGAAATTTCCTGCTTAACAGACTATGTCATTAGCAATGCCATCAACCAAACAGAATTAAAAGAGGAATAATATGGTTGACCAAGAAATACAATGAATAATTTTTAATATGCTGAGTTTGAGCTGTTTATAATATATTCATATGTGATGATGAATACAGATTTTCTAATATACAATTTGAGCTTATGAAGGAGAAATGAGATGTATATAATAGAGCCATCACCATATGGAAAGATATTTATTGAAGCCATGGGAGGTAGTTACATTACTTAGAGAAATAATACAGAAAAGAAGTTCCAAAAGAAAGCTGTGAGAAATACAGTTAAAAGGTAAAGAGAAAATAAAGGTTTTTTTGACAAAATCCTGTTAAACACTATCATTTTCCATTTTCAAATAGCAATTTATCCTATCATTGCTGCTGCTGCTGCTGCTAAGTCGCTTCAGTCGTGTCTGACTCTATGCGACCCCATAGACGGCAGCCCACCAGGTTCCGTGGTCCCTGGGATTCTCCAGGCAAGAACACTGGAGTGGGTTGCCATTTCCTTCTCCAATGCGTGAAAGGGAAGTCGTGCCGGACTCTTGCGACCCCATGGACTGCAGCCTACCAGGCTCCTCCCTCCATGGGAGTTTCCAGGCAAGAGTACTGGAGTGGGGTGCCATCGCCTTCTCCGCCTATCGTTGAAAATGGAAAAAAAGAAATAAACATTGTTCTTTTTTGCATAGCAGTATTATATAAGTTTTAGGATTTGGCCAGAGGGAGAACTGGTGATACTGTTATATATGACTGAATTCACACTAAATTTACAAGACGATGAAATCTTTTATCAACACAAAACTGTTAAGGACTTGAATTGAGTAAGCAATGTATATATGATTGAGTCCATAAATTTTCCAGCAAATAATATCATATTGCAGACCAAAACAGAAATTATATGACCTATAAAACATTAGAAAATTAATTCCTTTCACATGATGTTTACAAAGCACTGACAGCTTTATCTTATCTTCATGACAACTTTAATCTCTGCACAAAACTCAGATCAATCTGTAAATTTAGACTGATGGAGGTTAAAAATATGTTGTATACATTTTAGTAAGAAAATTCTGGTGAACATGATTTCAGGAAAAGCAAAATATTTGTGCCAAGTATTAACACAAAGAAATACAAATAAAAGTATTTTTTGTAAATATATAGTTGGTCGCAATATCACTTAATATATTAAGTATCATTTAATATATCATTTAGCATATTATATATCATTTCATATATTAAACTTATATAAATCAAAGAATAAATTAATATATATTTCTAAAAAGGAAGGGAAAAATAGAGTGGTAATATGTATTTTAGCTACATTTTAAATAATGGAGCTATTAATTAACAGCAGAGGGGCAGTATGGTACATTCAATGATATTAGCGAATATTACTCCTCATCCTAAACTTCCCTTGAAAAAATATATTTTACCATTTTATTTATATTGGACTTGATCACATGACTTGCTTTGGTCATTGGAATATAGGCAGAAGTGACAGAGTACCAGTTTCAAGTCCAAGGTTTAAGCTATTTCTGCTCATCCTTTCCAACAATAACAAAAAATGGCCCCAGGTGGCCCTTTCCCTGCATTTTGGGAACGAAAAAGACATTTGGAGCAGTTTCCCTGGCTGATTCACATTTACAGCCAGAAGCACAGCACTCAGCACAATTGCACACAGCTGCAAATGTGAGAGGCAGCATCACTTTAAGCCAACGGTCCCTTAAGTATTACTATAAACTTTGAAAATAGTTTAATAGTTATGACAATATGATTAAGGTAATACCTGGCTGAAATTTCTTGCTCAGAAAAAGCTGAAATATTAATTCATATAAAAATGTTTTCTGATATTAAAATCTTTCAGAATCACATATTTAATTTGTAAGAAGTGGGAAATATAAAGATATATTGTATTTTTAATAAAGCTAGATCTTGAAATATTCAAAATTATAAATTTATATATTAATCAAAGAAAAAATTAATGTCTATGAAATGGAAGTCCCGGAAAATACAGTGGTAAATATATATTAAAGTAGTACTGATAAAATAAATAATGCATTGATTTGAGCTCTTAAAAATTAGAAAAAGTGCTATTTCTCTATGACCATGAAAGCATTTAACTTGACCTGAACTTTTGATTTCTGTATTTAATTGGTTATTATCTGATCAGAAAAGTCATAAAAAATCATTCAAGCCTCTCATAAATCAGGAACTGAAAAATATCACTAAAACAAATTAAAATGTCTCACATGAATAAATAACTCATCTTTCTCTAAATTTCTCTAAGCACGTCTTGACATTTGCCAGGAAAAAAGGAAACAGTGTCATTTACAATAAAAGTCTACACATATTTTTAAATAAAAACATAGATAATTTTTAAAATATCTCTTTTTTATGAAAAATAAGAATGATGGTCTTATCTCAGTGCCTCAATGCAGAAAGAAATTTGACTATCATTCCACTATTAACACTTCTAATGTTTTATATTCAAAAATCAGTTTGAGAAAATTCATTATCATGGTAATTTGGGAATGATTGAAGTAATAAATTTTGGTGCTTTTTATTTTTAAAGATCTTTTAAAAATTATGTCCAATTTAAATAAAAGCAAACTCAGATTAGATTATAAACAAAGCAATATCAAAAAATCAAACCAGATTTAAAAATAAGATTGAAGCAGGAAATGTACAGATATAAAATACAAGATAGAAAACGGAAATGCTATAGTGAGATACATCTAGTTTTGAAAAGGAGAACTATTAATGAAAAAGAAAACTATTAGGCTACCATGAAGCAGTTTAGTTACAGTAGATGCAAATCAGATGATAAATAAATGCATGGGAATTACTAGCACTAAAAGGCATGTTCAGGAAAGGCTGAGACTGAATTAAGATAACTCTATGTTATTTGTGGCAAGGTGACTCTGAACATAGCATGAAAATAAACATTTTTCCATGAAATAAAAGTATTCATAATATTGTGGGAAGCTGTGTCTAACACATCAGTTCCAAGAGGGAAACTGGTGAAGTTGTCCAAAGCATTCTCCCTTTTTGTAGGGTAAGTAGAAACTAGAGTAGGTGATTTAAGAGTTATGATGAATCATATTATGGATCGTAGTAAAACTTATGATCCTTAAACTACAACACTTTTGAATGAGGGAACAGATTATAGCTTAGAGTCATAATAAAAATGTATATCAATTTGATATTTTAACAGTCCAAAATAGCTACTTGAAATAAAATAATATGTAAATTGTTATCCCAGTTTAGTAACAACCAATATATACACAAAACGTGTACAAAGGGAGAGAAAAAGAATATGCATTAGGACACAATGCAAATAATCATTATTTCCATAGAGTGAAGTGATATAATACAGAGTCACTTTCCTTGATGTGCTTCTCCATAGTTTGAATTTTTGGAAGCCTGTTCATGTTTTAGAATTTTAAAAATGTTTTTAAAGTCTTTCCTCAGAAGGATCTTTTTCAAGAAAACAGACTGAGTTACCTCTATTATGCTTCCCATTCTAGCACATTCCCTCCTTCATACTTACACATAATAGAGTGCATACAGAATTTAGCAAAACTACTAGACATATGATCAAAATACAAAAATCAATTGCATCTCTCAATACAAGCAAAAATCATCTAGCAGACAAAAATAAGACCTCATTTACAGTAAGATCAAATACTGATGGATAAGTCTGACAAACAATGTTTATAAGTTCTGTGAGAAAAAATCTAAACTGAAAAAAATCAAAGAAAGATATGCAGTCTTAATAGATGGGTATACTTAACATTATAAAGTTGTCAATTCTCCCCAGAATCATCTATCGCCACAATGCAATTTCAGTGTGAATCTCAAAGGGTATTTTTTGACTGGAACTGAAAAAAATGATTTTTAAATTACATGGACATGCAAAGACCAAAGATAGCTAAACATTTTTTAAGAAAAGCATAGAGGAGGAATTACCCTGCTAGGATTTGGGTGTTCTTTTAAAGTTATAGTAATAAAAACACTATATATACACTATATATTCAGACATAGGCAAATTGAACAATGCAATAAAGCAGACATAAGAATATATGGAAATGTCCCCAACCTAGATAGTATATTGAAAAGCAGAGACATTACTTTGCCAACAAAGGTCCATCTAGTCAAGGCTATGGTTTTTCCTGTGGTCATGTATGGATGTGAGAGTTGGACTGTGAAGAAGGCTGAGCACCAAAGAATTGATGCTTTTGAACTGTGCTGTTGGAGAAGACTCTTGAGAGTCCCTTGGACTGCAAAGAGATCCAACCAGTCCATTCTGAAGGAGATCAGCCCTGGGATTTCTTTGGAAGGAATGATGCTGACACTGAAACTCCAGTACTTTGGCCACCTCACTCGAAGAGTTGACTCACTGGAAAAGACTCTGATGATGGGAGGGATTGGGGGCAGGAGGAG
Organism: Bos indicus; assembly: GCF_029378745.1. NCBI lineage: Eukaryota > Metazoa > Chordata > Mammalia > Artiodactyla > Bovidae > Bos > Bos indicus. The sequence goes on along the minus strand of NC_091761.1, from coordinate 10,106,423 downwards.
AAGGGGACAAGAGAGGATGAGATGGCTGGATGGCATCACTGACTCGATGGATGTGAGTCTGGGTGAACTCCGGGAGTTGATGATGGACAGGGAGGCCTGGTGTGCTGTGATTCATGGGGTCACAAAGAGTCGGACATGACGGAGCAACTGAACTGACCGACTGACTGGTATATAATGGGATAATCCACCACTTGGTGATGAAGGGTCTATTCTAAATGAGATTAAAAACTAATAAGGGAAAAAAATAAAATTGTGTCCATACCTTATATACTATATATATATTTTCCAGATGAACCAATTACTTATTCAGTTGGCCCTCTATACGCACCAATGCAGAACCCATAAATAAAGTGGACTGAGTATACTACTTCATTTTACATAAAAGACGAGTATCCTTGGATTTTGGTATCCAAGGGGGTCATGGAACCAATTCTCTGCAGATACTGAGGAATGACTATGTCAGAAACAAAACTTTAAAACTATTAGTGAGAAATATCTCTCTGGCTTTGTGGTAGGGAGATATTTCTTAAACATAGCAGAAAGGAGTATTCACACTAAAAGAAATGATATATAAATTTATTTTAAATTAAGAATTATTAAAGACTTAAAAACTAAGAAAAGGGATAAGATATTTACAATGAATGCAAAAAAATAGCATTAATAATATATTAAAAGTAAAAAAAATATTTGTTAAGACATCTAGTTAAAGACATGAACAGTCATTCTAAAGAAAAGGAAAACTCACATATTGATAAATATATGTATATACTGTCATCTTCATAGTGAACAGGGAAATGGAACAAAGAAAAACCATTTTGATCATTTGACTGTCAAAAACTAAGATAACATTACAGGAGCTGAAGATAGTATTTCTTTTTTTTTTTTCTTTTTTTAATTCATTTATTTTAATTGGAGGCTAATTACTTTACAATATTGTAGTGGTTTTTGCCATACATTCAGATGAATCATCCATGGGTGTACATGTGTTCCCCATCCTGAACCCGCCTCCCACCTTCCTCCCGATCCCATCCCTCAGGGTCATCCCAGTGCACCAGCCCTGAGCACCCTGTCTCATGCATCAAACTTGGACTAGCGATCTATTTCACATATGATAACATACATGATTCAATGCTATTCTCTCAAATCATCCCACCTTCGCCTTCTCCCACAGAGTCCAAAAGTCTGTTCTTTACATCTGTGTCTCTTTTGCTATCTCACATATAGGGTCATCATTACCATCTTTCTAAATTCCATATATATGTATTAATATATTGTATTAGTGTTTTGCTTTCTGACTTACTTCACTCTGTATACTAGGCCCCAGTTTCACCCACCTCATTAGTACTGATTCAAATGTGTTCTTTTTAATAGTTGAGTAATATTCCATTGTGTACATGTACCACTGCTTTCTTATCCATTCACCTGCCAAAGGACATCTAGGTTGCTTCCATGTAAACAGTGCTGCAATGAACACTAGGGTACATGTGTCTCTTTCAATTCTGGTTTCCTCGGTGTGTATGCCCAGCAGTGGGATTGCTGGGTCATATAGCAGTTCTATTTCCAGTTTTTTAAGGCATCTCCACATTGTTCTCCATAGTGGCTGTACTAGTTTGCATTTCCACCAACAACTAAAGAGGGTTCCCTTTTCTCTACACCCTCTTCAGCATTTATTGTTTGTAGACTTTTTGATAGTGGCCATTCTGACCAGTGTGAGATGGTACCTCATTGTGGGTTTAATTTGCATTTCTCTGGTAATGAGTGATGTTGAGCATCTTTTCATGTGTTAACCATGAAGATAGTATTTCTTATATGTTGCTGGCAGAAGTATAAATTAGACTAGTACTCCAGCAAGTCAACTCTTAGATATGTCAATGAGAAACTCTTACCAGGAAAATAGATCAGGAGACATACATAAGAATGTTCATAGCATCACTATTTATAATAAAAATCCTAGAAACATTTCCAAAACAACACATAAGAATGAATAAATTATGCTTCAGTCACCAGTGGAATATTATATGAGGCAAATATGAATTCCTCTTGTATGCAAAACGTGGAATAAAAATAACGCTACAGAAGATGTAGTCTGACAACTCTTTTGTGCCTTCTTTTCTTAATACACTTTGTAGAGCAATTTTAAATTTAGAGAAAAATTGAGCAGACAGTACAGAGTTCCAACTTACTCCCTCACTCTCATGTAGTTTTCTCTGTTATTAACATCATGCATTAGGGGGATGTATTTGTTACAATCAATGAATCAATATAGATGCATTGTTATTAAAGTCCAAACTACATTAAAGTGTATTCTTTGTGTTGTATAGCTCTGTGGGTCTTAAAAAAATGCCATAATGTTAATCATATCAGCAAAGTCCTTCTGCTGTGTTAAGTAACATATCCAGAAGTTCTGAGAATTAGGACATGCATCTGTTTGGAGGCCATTATTCTGACTACCATATACACTCACAGAAGATAAAATTATTAAACTCACAAAGAAATAAACAAACATGAATAAGACTTACCAAAGACCACAGAGTATGGAATAAGGCTCACAATTACTGCAGATAATGGAATTATGAGAAAAATAACATGAAATAGTATGATTAATATGCTTAAATAAATAAAAAGAAGGGGCTTCCCTGGTGGTCTTAGTGGTTAAGGCTCCACCTTGCAATGCAGAGAATACCAGTTTGACCCCTGGTCCGGGAAGATTCCACATGCTGCAGGGCAGCTAAGCCTGTGTGCCTCAAGTACTGAGCCCATATGCAGCAACTACTGAAGCCCATGCACCCGAAAGACCATGCTCCACAAGAGAAGACACTTCAGTGAGAAGCCTGCACATTGCATCTAGAGAGTAGCCCCCACTCTCCACAATGAGAGAAAGCCTACGCACAGCAACGAGGATCCAGCAAGGCCAAAAATAAAATAAATAAGAAATAAAAGAAGCAGTTGAAAAGACAAAAGAATAAAAGATTATCAGTATAAGGGATATTTAGAAAATAGCCAGAAACATATACACCTAGAAATTATATATATATCATTTATAATAGAAACTCAAAGTTTGTATTAACTAGATCGGTTATATGTGGAGCAAAAACTAGTAAACTGAAATTCAAATCAGATGAATTTACCAAGAGACAAAGATGAAAAATTTGAACACAGGTTAGAAGATATGGATGATCAAGCGAGACTGTTAAACATACGTTTCAGTGGAGGACCAGAAGAAGATGAGAGACAGAATGAGAGAAAGTACTTTGTAGAAAGAAAATGATCAAGAGTTGTCCAGAACATATATAATAAATCCTTTCTGAGTTTTTAGGAAACCATCTCAAGCCTCCCTCCAAAAGAAAAAAAGGAAAAATACACATAATATTTTGAAATAAAAAAGTTTTAAAAAAATGAGAAATTAGACATTATCTACAAAGTAGTGACAACTACTTTGTGTGTGGACCACTGAATTACAACAAATATGGGAAAACAGGGCAGTGATTTTCAATTAAACATAACCCTAACACACAACAAAATAAACAACCATAAGTAAGAGTCAAAGCTACATAATTAGGACTTCTCTGATGGTCCAGTGGTTAAGACTTAGCCTTCCAATGCAGGGAATGCAGATTCCATCCCTGGTTAGGGAGCTAAGATCCTACATGCCATGTGTCCAGAAAAACAAAACATAAAACAGAAGCAATATTGTAACAAATTCAATAAAGACTTCCCCAAAAAAGCCACATAATTGTAGATCCACATGAAAAAACAAGTTATTCTCATGCCACACACTAAAACTGATTCATAGTTATTGTAAACATGTGTGAAAGGCAAAATAATAAAGCTTTTAGAAGGTAATATAGCAGAATAAATATTATAATTGGGGGGTATTAAAATATTTTAAATAATACTATAAAGGCTTTAATCATAAAATAAACAGTTCATAATTAAAATCTAAATTTTTATTCATCAAATGACATCATTTACAGAATTAAAAAACACAGTGAAAAAATATATGTAACAAATAAAACTAAAAAGCCTCACATTTAGAATATGTCTTAAAATCACATACATCTAAAATTAAGAAAAGAAAGTGAATCCCCCCCAAAAAGCATAAAAAATGTGCTTACCTTATTGACATTCAGAGAAATCCAATGTAAAACCACAAGCATTTAATATTTAACTTGATTCATTTTTTTAAATATTAAAATTTGATAATACTAAGTGTTGAAGAGGATATGGATAAATGAGACTTGATCCTCTGCTGATACAGTTATAAATTAATACTTTCATTTAGGAAAACAATTGGTATTTCCTTTTAAAGTAGGAGATGTACACAGCCTACATCCAACAATTCTCTATTATTATAAAAACTCTTACATATATGTGTCAGTACACAAGTTTACTCAGAGCATTGTGCATAGTTTCTTCATTTTTTAGAGCAAAAAAAAGGGAAGAGGACAGATCAAATCTCAGTCAATAGTATAAAGGATAAATAAATTGTGGTGTAGTAATAGAATGACTGTTCAGCAAGAAAAATGAATAAAATACAGAGTCAAAGAATGTTCGAACTACCACACAATTGCACTCATTTCACATGCTAGGAAAGTAATGCTCAAAATTCTCCAAGCCAGGCTTCAACAGCACATGACCGAGAACTTCCAAATGTTCGAGCTGGATTTAGAAAAGGCAGAGGAACCAGAGATTAAAATGCCAACATCTGCTGGGTCATAGAAAAAGCAAAGGAATTCCAGAAAAACATCTACTTATGCTTCACTAAAGCCTTTCACAGTGTGGATCACAAAACTGCAAAATGAAGCACAAGTCAATCAAGATTGCCAGGAGAAATAATAACCTCAGATATCCAGATGACACCACCCTTATGGCAGAAAGTGAAGAGGAACTAAAGACCCTCTTAATGCAGATGAAAGAGGAGAGTGAAAAAGATAGCTTAAAATGCAACATTCAAAAAACTAGGATGATGGCACCTGGTCCCATCACTTCATGGCAAATAGATGGTGAAACAATGGAAAAATGACATACTTTATTTTCTTGGGCTCCAAAATCACTGCAGATGGTCACTGCAGCCATGAAATAAAAAGATGCTTGCTTCCTGGAAGAAAAACTTTGATAAACCTAGACAGTGTATTAAGAAGCAGAGACATCACTTTACTGCCAAAGATCCATATAATCAAAGTTATGGTTTTTCCAGTAGTCACGTATGGATGTGAAAGTTGGACCATAAAGAAGGTTAAGTGCTTAAGAATTGATGCTTTTGAAATGTGGTGATGGAGAAGACTCTTAAGAGTCCCTTGGACTGCAAGGAGATCAATCAACCCTAAATGAAATTGATCCTGAATATTCATTGGAGGGACTGATGCCAAAGCTGAAGCTCCAATACTTTGGCCACCTGATGTGAAGAGAGTCAACTCACTGAAAAAGACCCTTTTGTGGGAAAGATTGCAGGCAGAGGAGAAGGGGATGACAGAAGACAAGATGATTGGATGGCATCACCAACTCAACAAACATGAGTTTGAGCAAGCTCCAAGGAGACGGTGAAGAACAAGGAAGCCTGGCAAGTTGCAGTCCATAGGGTTGCAAAGAGTCAGACATGACTGAGTGACTGAACAACAACATTGAGTTAAAACAGCAAGTTACAGAGGAATATACACTGTGTGAATTGGATATTTATAGTTCAAAGATGTAAAACTAAACCATGAAATGCGAACTGCAGTTTCAGACCATGAATTTTAAATCATTATAACTAGGTTCAAACACATATTTATTAATCAAAATAGGAACGATTCAGATCAGATCAGTCACTCAGTCGTGTCCGACTCTTTGCGACCCCATGAATTGCAGCACGCCAGGCCTCCCTGTCCATCACCAACTCCCGGAGTTCACCCAGACTCAGGTCCATCGAGTCAGTGATGTCATCCAGCCATCTCATCCTCTGTCGTCCCCTTCTCCTTCTGCCCCAATCCCTCCCAGCATCACAGTCTTTTCCAATGAGTCAACTCTTCGCATGAGGTGGCCAAAGTACTGGAGTTTCAGCTTTAGTGTCATTCCTTCCAAAGAAATCCCAGGGCTGATCTCCTTCAGAATGGACTGGTTGGATCTCCTTGCAGTCCAAGGGACTCTCAAGAGTCTTCTCCAACACCACAGTTCAAAAGCATCAATTCTTCTGTGCTCAGCCTTCTTTACAGTCCAACTCTCACATCCATACATGACCACAGGAAAAATCATAGCCTTGACTAGACAAACCTTTGTTGGCAAAGTAATGTCTTTGCTTTTGAATATGCTGTCTAGGTTGGTCATAACTTTCCTTCCAAGGAGTAAGAGTCTTTTAATTTCATGGCTGCAGTCACCATCGGTATTGATTTTGGAGTCCAGAAAAATAAAGTCTGACACTGTTTCTAATGTTTCCCCATCTATTTCCCATGAAGTGATGGGACCGGATGCCATAATCTTTGTTTTCTGAATGTTGAGCTTTAAGCCAACTTTTTCACTCTCCACTTTCACTTTCATCAAGAGGCTTTTTAGTTCCTCTTCACTTTCTGCCGTAAGGGTGGTGTCATCTGTATAAATGAGGTTATAGATATTTCTCCCAGCAATCTTGATTACAGCTTGTGTTTCTTCCAGTCCAGCATTTCTCATGATGTACTCTGCATATAAGTTAAATAAACAGGGTGACAATATACAGCCTTGACGTACTCCTTTTCCTATTTGGAACCAGTCTGTTGTTCCATGTCCAGTTCTAACTGTTGCTTCCTGACCTGCATACAAATTTCTCAAGAGGCAGATCAGGTGGTCTGGTATTCCCATCTCTTTCAGAATTTTCCACAGTTTATTGTGATCCACACAGTCAAAGGCTTTGGCATAGTCAATAAAGCAGAAATAGATGTTTTTCTGGAACTCTCTTGCTTTTTCCATGATCCAGCGGATGTTGGCAATTTATCTCTGGTTCCTCTGCCTTTTCTAAAACCAGCTTGAACATTTGGAACTTCACAGTTCACATATTGCTGAAGCCTGGCTTGGAGAATTTTGAGCATTAATTTACTAGCATGTGAGATGACTGCAATTGTGTGGTAGTTTGAGCATTCTTTGGCATTGCCTTTCTTTGGGATTGGAATGAAAACTGACCTTTTCCAGTCCTGTGGCCACTGCTGAGTTTTCCAAGTTTGCTGGCATATTGCATGCAGCGCTTTCACAGCATCATCTTTCAGGATTTGAAATAGCTCAACTGGAATTCCATAACCTCCACTAGCTTTGTTCATAGTGATGCTTTCTAAGGCCCACTTGACTTCACATTCCAGGATGTCTGGCTCTAGGTCAGTGATCATACCATCGTGATTATCTTGGTCGTGAAGATCTTTTTTGTACAGTTCTTCTGTGTATTCTTGCCACCTCTTCTTAATATCTTCTGCTTCTGTTACGTCCATACCATTTCTGTCCTTTATCGAGCCCATATTTGTATGAAATATTTCTTTCGTGTCTCTGATTTTCTTAAAGAGATCCCTAGTCTTTCCCATTCTGTTCTTTTCCTCTATTTCTTTGCATTGATCGCTGAAGAAGGCTTTCTTATCTCTTCTTGCTGTTCTTTGGAACTCTGCATTCAGATATTCATATCTTTCCTTTTTTTCCTTTGCTCTTCGCTTCTCTTCTTTTCACAGCTATTTGTAAGGCCTCCCCAGACAGCTATTTTGCTTTTTTGCATTTCTTTTCCATGGGAATGGTCTTTTTTTTTTAATTTTATTTTTTAATTTTTTAATGATCCCTGTCTCCTATAAAATGTCACGAACCTCATTCGACAGTTCATCAGGCACTCTATCTATCAGATCTAGGCCCTTAAATCTATTTCTCACTTCCACTGTATAATCATAAGGGATTTGATTTAGGTCATACCTGAATGGAACCATTACAACAACACATTTTTGCAACTAACAAAAAATAAGTTTATTTATTCCCGTAGCATAAAAATTCATGCTTCAAGATTCCACGAACACTTAGAAAGCATTTTCTGTCTCCTGTTGTTTGTAGAAGCTTTTTCCCCGCAAAAAGTTGTTGAGATGCTTGAAGAAGTGCAGGTCAGTTGGCAAGAGATTAGGTGAAAATGGCAAATGAGGCAAAATTTCGTAGCCTAATTCATTCAACTTTTGAAGCATTGGTTATGTGACATGTGGTCAGGAGTTGTCATGGAAAAGAACTGGGCCCTTTCTGTTGACCAATGCCAGCTTCAGGCATTACAGTTTTCGATGCATCTCATCAATTTGCAGAGAATACTTCTCGAATGTGATGGTTTCGCCGGGATTCAGAAAACTGTAGTGGATCAGACCAGCGACAGACCACCAAACAGTGACCATGACTTTTTTTTTAGTGCAAGTTTGGCTTTGTGAAGTGCTTTGGAGCTTCTTCTCAGTCCAACAACTGAGCTGGTCATCATTGGTTGTTGCATAAAATCCATTTTTCATTGCACATCACAATCCGATGAAGAAATTGTTCATTGTTGTTGCCTAGAAGAGAAGACGACACTTCAAAATGACCATTTTTTTAATTTGCAGTCAGCTCATGAAGCACCCACTTATCGAGCTTTTTCACCTTTCCAATTTGTTTCAAATGTCAAATGTCTATAGAATGGTCGATGGAGAGTTCTTCGGCAACTTCACATGTAGTTGTATGAGAATCAGTTTCAATGATGCTTTCAGTTAGCTGTTGTCAACTTCCGATGGCCAGTCACTGCGCTTCTCATCTTCAAGGCTCTTGTCTCCTTTGCAAAACTTCTTGAGCCACCACTGCACTGTAGGTTCATTAGCAGTTCCTGGGCCAAGTGTGCTGTTGATCTTGCAAGGTGTCTACACAGCTTAACAATGCACTTTGAACTCGAATAAGAAAATAGCTTGTATTAGCTTTCTGTCCAACATCATTTCCATAGTCTAAAATATAAAATACACAGCAAGTAATGTCATCAGCAAAAAAATGTAAAGCAATAAACGTGCATTAAAATGATGTTTAACATAACCACATTTATTTAAGAATATATTTCAATATCAAACAGCAAAGTACAATACAAAACTGAAATTACTTTTGTACCAACCTAAGAACTAGGAAGAAAGTCTAGGATATGCAAAATTTTAAATTTAGGCTGGTGGAAAGAGGGGGAGTGGTATCCCACTGGGAAGGGAATAAGTGGGCTTCAATATTATTTGGCAACATTCTATTTCCTAATTTAAGTGAGAGATACACTCTTTGGTGTGTATGATATATTTTACAATGAAAAAATATTAAATTTCCAGTGGTTTCACTTCTCACCACCTAAGAATAAAATTTAGAATCCTAAGTTTGATGTACAAAAGCCAACATGATGTAGCCCTTGACTCCCAGTTCATTCTCAATTTTGAATTGTCTCTTACCTCTGCTTTTAACTATTTCTTCCTGATTTTTGTAGAATTGGCTCCTTTGCACCATTCAAGTCTCAGTTCAGATGTCATCATTCCAGAGAGACAAAATCAGAAACATATCTACTCTCCATGATATTAATAAAGTTTTTGATAAAACATTTTTTGGTATATATCTTTTGTCAGTTGATATCCCAATACAACAGAAAATAAGTATAGGAAAATTGGAGACAACATTGCTTTGTTGGATTAACCTTTGTCAAATAGAACTAAAAGAGCCTGTAGTGGAATGGAGAATGAATCCATTAGAAGCAAGTTGTATTGTTATTTTAAAAGCCGACTATAACACATCTTAACTTATAGATAATTTGGTTGATTTCATGTTCCTGAATGATTATAGGTTGCTAATGTAAACATTCTATTTATAGTGCTTAATTCAGGGACTTGTTATTCTTTTTCTGAACTTTCACCCCAATCAAATTCTACTGCACTATCATTAATACTCCTCTACTTCCCCAATTTCAATTCCAGGGTTTTCTTAAATTGACTCCAGTCATTTACAGTTAACAACTGAATATACTGGGGGCGAGGAGGGGGGGGAGGTGGGGGTAGGGAGCAGGGGTGGAGCTTGACTAATTTCAAGTTCAGATTAATTCATCAGACATAAATAGCTTGCATATTTCCTTTTGGAGACGAAAAAGAATACCACTCACTACTTCAAAGGAACACAAGCAATTATCTGTATTTCTGTATTCTATCTTTATACTACTTATTAGTCCATTTGTTACTTAGACCAATTAGTTTAGGTTGCTGAAGATATTATTCAATATGTAGGAAAGTAGTTGCTTTGTTGTAACCTTATTATTCCTTTTTTCTAATTTTTACTGAAACCAGTTTTGCACATTTTAAAATGTTCATTTTATTTCAAGCATTAATTCCCTGTCTCCTTGTTTTGCCCAGTATGTCTCAAAAGAATTTGGTTTAATTTAAGGCATTATTTCTAGTTTCTGGAAACATGATGCATTTACCAAATGTCGTTACAAAGTTCAGTTGCTTAAAACTGGAATCTATAAATAATACCTACTATATTTCTGACAATGGCTTTGGTGTCATTTCAACATAATGCAAGAGGTGACTGATACAGTTTTTCTTAAAATCTTTGACTTTATTTTGACCAGGATGATTCTAAATATGTCTACAGTTGCTTCTATGTTACCTATTAACAAAAATATTTAACTGCAATAATGTACCACAGAGAACTTTACTAATGCTTCCCAGGTGGCTCAGCAGTGAAGAATCCGCCTGCCAAAGCAGGAGACTCGGGTTTGATCTCTGGATCGGGAAGAATCCCTGGAGAAGAAAATGGTAAACCACTTCAGTATTCTGGCCTGGGAAATTCGATGGACAGAGGAGCCTGGCAGGCTCTAGTCCATGGGGTCGCCAAAAGTCAGACATGAAATAGCAACTAAACAACAAAATGTACCAAACTAAAGTTCTGATTCGGGTTCTGTACAATGCTGCAAAGTGAAAACATATACAACCATCAGATATAATCAACATCTAAATCTCTGTAAAAGAAAAAACTGAACCACACTCTATAACTCCATTATAAAAAGTGTTTAAAATTTTCAACGTTTTCCATTCTTATCAGGGTGTAAGCATTTCTCAAACACTTGAGAATTTACTGGGTAGGATTACCAAGTGTCCCTCCATGCAGTATTCCTTTTTGTATCATCACAACCTAGTTTGTCTATGGCTCAGACGGTAAAGCGTCTGTCTACGATGTGGGAGACCCGGGTTCAATCTCTGGGTTGGGAAGATCCCTCGGAGAAGGAAATAGCAATCCACTCCAGTACTATTGCCTGGAAAATCCCGTGGATAGAGGATCCTGGTAGGCTACAGTCCATGGGGTCGCTGAGAGTCGGATACGACTAAGCGACGTCACGTCACGTCATCAAGTGTCCCTCCATGTAGTATTCCTTTTTTGTATCACCACTGATAAAGGATGTTTCCTCTATTGCTTACAAAAATTAAACTATAAAATTTTAAAATTAAGTAAATCCAAAATCTTTTGTAAAATCGTGTCAGCTTAAGTATAAATGCTGGTTAAAAACTAGAAGCATTCACATCAAAATTATAATCTGCACCACAGTGAGTTGCAAGCTCAGCCGGGTCCAACTCTTTGTGATCCCACAGACTGTAGCCCACCTGGGTCCTCTGCCCATGGGATGTTCCCAGCAAGAATACTGGAGTGGGTTGCCACTTCCTACTTCAGGGAATCTTCTGACCCAGGGATTGAACCTGCGTCTCCTGCATTGGCAGGTGAATTCTTTATCACTGCGCCACCTGGGCAAGCCCCCTGCATTACAGTAGAGGCCACTAAATGCAAGAGGATTTGCATTGACAGTAGAACTACATTAAGAATTTATCTGAATTGCTATTTTAATCCATCCTAGGAATGAGAGAAGGACAGCACCACGGTGAGAGGTGTGAAGACTTAAAACTCATTGTATTTAATGGGTCCAATAATGTAATGAGAGGTAATAACCTACCCAGACTGACAAGAGTTCATACCTCAGTTCCCTGTCCCTCAAAAGTCTAATTTTTTTTCTTTCTTAGCACATTAGAAATACACATAGGATAGAAAGTACTTCTATCCTATTACATGATTATGCCTAAAGGGTCCACATACACCTGTGTAGATTTGAATTTTTATACTGTCTTCCTTGAAGTCTCTTCTTACCAGGTCCTGAAACTGGTAGAATACAAAATCAGAATTTTTATTTATCTGTTTGTAATTTCTGATCTTTACCATTTTAAAATAATTCTAGTTTAAAAAATAAAGCTTTCCATTCTATGCTCTTCAAAGAATAAAGGACAAAAATGATAAAGATATCGTGTTTCCATGACTAATCTACCTTATGATTATTATTTTTTAAAAAAACAAAAATTAATATCACTTAGGAGGAAGGTGAAAAGAACATAAAATTTCTGTGGCATATAGTCTAACAATAAGAATTTTCCCCAAGTTTCTCATCATAATATTCCATAAAATTATAGAGTCCATTTTTTAATAATTCTGCAAGACAATATACCATTTATTTTACTAATTTTGCTCTTCAAATATAATTACGAAACACTTTATTTAAAAGTGTAAATCTTGCTTACTTTAATAAATACTAATTCTTATTGTGTGATTTACTGGTGTTGACAAATGTGGTTGACAGCATTTTATACACCTCTACATTCAGAAACAATTTCACCATCCTTAAGCAACAACAAGAGCTAAGATATAGCTATCTGCTGCTCCAAATTTAATTCAGAAGATCAGAAACATACCTACTATGAGTCATGTTAGTTATTATCAGAAAATATTGCTTTGAATTGCTCAGGCGCAGTAACCCAAAGAGAGGAGAAACAAGATTATTAGCTACTTGGTATACTTGTCTGTAGTATTTGGATTAGTAAAAGTCAGGATCAAAGCATAAGACACCCAGTGGTAGGCAGAGCTCTGAGATTGCCCCCAAGATTCCTGCTCCTGGTGAGCACACTCTATATTATCCCTCTCCCTTCAGTGTGGGTAGAACTTGAGCATGATGAGAGAGTTGCTTTTTGATTAGGCTTCAGAAAACTTCATCTTACAAGACAGAAGTCAGAATTTTCCTGCTGTCTATGAAGAAACAAGTTTCCATGAGATCTACAACTTCAAAGAATGAATTCTGTCAGTAATCTGAATGAGCTTGAAAGATGACCTCGAGTTCCAGATGAGAACTCTAGTTCCACCCAAACCTTGATTTAAGCCTTGTGAGACCAAGAGCAGAGGGCACAGTGAAACCATGCTGGCCTCCTGACCCACACAAATTGTGAGATAGTAAAGCTGAAATGGATATATTTATGTGTAAAGATTTGTATTTGACAGTCAATTTGAAGACACAGTCCTTGGAATGTGCCATTATTTCCCTAAAATTTGATTTGTTTTCTATCCTTACCAATATTTTGTTAATAAATATGAAAAAATTAAGATTGCATTAAAAGTGAGTGTGGTAAACTGTTATTTGAATAGCACTTATCTGAAATATCTAATATCTATATTTTTGGATCTAATTCTTTTGCCACAGAAAAATACATTTTAAAGAGAAAATTCATGACATAGATTTTATGATCCACTTCAGAAGTATTGGTTGAAGAGAAAATTAACATCCTTATCATGCACATGTAGTTTATACTAAACAAAATATTATTTCACCTTAAATTTCTGAGTGAGAAGACAAAAGAAACATTAATGTATTCATAGAGTTACAATTCACAGGCTAACATCAGCCTATATAATGTATAAGCTATGAATTGTTTAAGTACTTCTCATATTTAAATTTTATCTGCTACAATATCCTTCAAAACATTTACCTTTTTCCTATGTTCAACATTTCTGGTGCCTGGTCAATAAATAATTATAGATTATATTATAATTGAAAGATAACAGGGCAATGCTATAATTTCCTTAAAGCTGCTATCATATGATGTATATGTATTTATTCTATTTTTTAAAGGTTGACTATTTTAAAGCTGCAGTTCTTACCTCTTTCACCTTGGCCTTAACTATATCTCACTGGTTAAAAAGAATTACCGAGTTATAGAAACAATAAAATTATTCTTCTTATTCACAAAGCAATCTCAGATTGGTACATTCTTTATTTTGTTATTTTAAATGTTTTAAACATACAGAAAAAATGCAAATAATATAATGAAAAAAATCATCATAGCTTGAACTATTATTTGTATTAGATTATATCAGTTTAAAATGCTAGAATAAAAGAATATTAGCTTGGTTAAAATGATTTGTATGCTTCTCCACATAAACTTTTGCACCTAACTATCTCAGAGCTAACCAATCTCCAGAATTTGATGTCACAAAGATATTCACTTATTGTTGTTGTTATTTAGCCGGTAAGTCGTGTCTGACTCTTTGCAGCCCCATGGACTACAGCACATCAGGTTTCCCTATACTTCACCATCTCCCAAGTGTTTGCTCAAATTCATGTCCATTGAGTCAACGATGTCATCCAACCATCTCATCCTCTGCTGTCCCCTTTTCCTCCTGCCATCAATCTTTCCCAACATCTGGGTCTTTTCCAGTGAGTTGGTTCTTCACATCAGGTGGCCAAATTATTAGGGCTTCAGCTTCAGCATCAACCCTTCCAATGAATATTCAAGGTTGGTTTCCTTTAGAATGGACTGGTTTGATCTCCTTGTTGTCCAAGGGACTCTCAAGATATTTTCTTTTAAATTTTTGAAGAAAAAAAAATTCACATTGAAAGCTTTAATCCACTTGGAAAATTCCTTTGCTTTGGCTTGAGATAATTGTGTCTTTTTTAAAAACATAGATGATGAATTATCCAGGCTCCACATAATGACTAGATGTTCTTTCCTCTTATTTGCAGTTCCACTGATGTGTTTACATTCACATCTCTGTTCAGTTCAGTTCAGTCACTCAGTCGTGTCCGACTCTTTGTGACTCCATAGACTGCAGCACACCAGGCTTCCCTACTCATCACTAAATCTTGGAGCTTACCTAAGCTCATGTCCATCAAGTCAGTGATGCCATCCATCTCTGTGTTAACAGAGATAGTAACAGATCACTTTATATATATTTGTGCATAATACTAATTCTGGTCTCTCTCTATTAGGTTTTTAGGACTATTCTTGTAACAACAAAATACAATTGTATTTCTATAGACTTAAATATCATGAAAATTAATAGGGAAAGATTCTTGACTTCAGTCATCTCCAGAATTATCTGCCTATTCTTGACTCTTTTCTCTTCTATGTTAATAAGGGATGGCTTGACACCCTTCCTGGAGAAATTTTTTCATTGTAATCATATTTGATTATAACCTGAGAAGGGATGAATTATTTAACATAGTGGGTAAACACTGCTTATTTTTTTTCACCCTTCTGTATGATTTTATGTTTCTCCATATACATCTTGCACACTGTTAGGTTTGCTCCTATTATCTTATAAATTTTATGTTATTTTTAAATTAATTTTCTTAATATAGTATGTTACAACTTTTGTGGGCATGTCTTTTTTAATTTGACTTATCTTTTTATTTTTATTTTTGGCTGTCCTGGGCCTTCAATGCTATGTGGGCTTTACTCTAGTGGCAGGGAGCAGGGGCTACTCTTGATTTCCTTGGGAGGACTTCACGTTGCAGGGGATTCTCTTGTTGTGGAGCACAGAGTCTAGAGTGCATGGGCTTCAGTAGTTGGAGCACATGGGCTTAGTAGTTTTGGCTCCCAGGACTCTTTACCACTGAGCCACCAGGGAAGCCCCTATGTTATTTTAAATAGAATTTTTTTGCATATTATATATTCTGGTTAGCAATTTTTGGTATATAGAGTTTTTACCATTTTTTTTAATGTTACCTTGTCTTCAGGAAATTACTAAGCCCATAGTTTTAATAGATTCTTTAGGATTTTCTACAGAAATAATTGTAGCATCTGAAAATAAAAGAAGTGGATACATTTTTGTTTCAAAATTGTATCTCATTTGCTTCCTTATTGCATTGGTTAAGACTTCTATTACAAGGATGAAAAAAAGAAATGCATTTTGCCTTATTCTTGACTTTACTGAGAATTCTTCTGCAATTTTACCATCATTGTGCTTAATATAAAAACATTTTAGAATAATTTTAAAGGGTAGCAGTTAATTTCCTTTCTTAATTTGCTAGTGGCTTTTCGCCTGAAGAATGTTAAATTTATCAATTCATTTTTCTGCATCAGAGAAGTGATCCTTTACCCTCCTCAATCTATGATGTTGAAAATTTCTTGCGTTTCTGTTATGTTTCATTGGATTGAGACGTAATGATTTTACATAATGCTGAATGAATTTGAGCTGTGAGTAGATACTTAGAATCTATTTCAGTTCATAAATGAGATTGATCTATAATTTTATTACCTTGTACTAAGTTACTCAGTTTTTGTATCAAAGTAATGCCGCTGCTGCTGCTGCTGCTAAGTCGCTTCAGTCGTGTCTGACTCTATGCAACCCCATAGATGGTAGCCCACCAGGCTCCCCCATCCCTGGGAGTCTCCAGGCAAGAACACTGGAGTGGGTTGCCATTTCCTTCTCCAATGTATGAAAGTGAAAAGTGAAAGTGAAGTCGCTCAGTCGTGTCTGACTCTTCGCGACCCCGTCGACTGCAGCCTATCTGGCTCCTCTGCCCATGGGATGTTCAAGGCAAGAGTACTGGAGTGGGTTGCCAATGCTTTTTCCGATCAAAGTAATAGTAACCTCATAAAATGACTTTACTTTTTGCCCTATTTCTATTCTGAAAAGTATATATATATATATATATACATACACATATGGATATGTATTCATAACTAAAATATTAGAAATATATTTTTCAAATTTACTGTTAGATGATGAATATGTTCTGGGGATCTAATGCACAGTATTATGATTATAGCTAATAATATTATTTTGTATACTTGAAAATCACTGAGAATAGATCTTAAATACTTTCTCCACAAAAAAGAAATGATAATTGTGTGTTGTGATAGAGGTGTTAGCTATCTCTACAGTGGTAATCATATTGCACTACATAAATGTATTAAATAAACACATTTTACATCTTAACTTACATGTCGTGTCCAACTCTTTGCGACCCCATGAACCACAGCACACCAGGCCTCCCTGTCCATCACCAACTCCCGGAGTTCACCCAAATCCATGTCCATTGAGTCAGTGATGCCATCCAACCATCTCATCCTCTGTTGCCCCCTTCTCTTCCTGCCCTCAATCTTTCCCAGCATCAGGGTCTTTTCCGATGAGTCAGCTCTTCACATCAGGTGGCCAAAGTATTGGAGTTTCAGCTTCAGCATCAGTCCTTCCAAAGAACACCCAGGACTGATCTCCTATAGAATGGACTGGTTGGATCTCCTTGCAGTCCAAGGGACTCTCAAGAGTCTTATCCAATACCACAGTTCAAAAGCGTCAATTCTTTGGCGCTCAGCTTTCTTCACAGTCCAACTCTCAATCTGTACATGACAACTTGAAAAACCATACCCTTGACTAGATGGACATTTGTTGGCAAAGTAATATCTCTGCTTTTTAATATGCTGTCTAGGTTGGTCATAACTTTCCTTCCAAGGAGTGTCTTTTAATTTCATGGCTGCAATCACCATCTGCAGTGATTTTGGAGCTGAAAAAAATAAAGTCAGCCAATGTCTCCACTGTTTCCCTATCTATTTCCCATGAAGTGATGGGACCAGATGCCATGATCTTTGTTTTCTGAATGTTGAGCTTTAAGCCAACTTTTTCACTCTCCTCTTTCACTTTCATCAAGAGTTTCTTTAGTTCTTCTTCACTTTCTGCCATAATGGTGGTGTCATATACATCAATTATATCAGTTAATATATATGTGTGTGTGTGTGTGTGTGTGTGAAATATCTTTTTTAAAGAAGCTTGATAAAATTTATCTGTAAGACCATCCAGTTATATGGCATTCTTTGCTGAGTGAGATTTTGATTATTTATTTATTTAATTTTTCTTGGTTTATTTTATTTATTTTTATTTTACTGGTTTACTTGAATTTCTATTTTATGTTCAAACTTCTTAATTTATATTTACTATAAAATTTTCTATTTCATCCAAGTTCTAAAATGTATTGGCATAAACTTGTTCACAGACTTCTAAGATTTATTTTATTAATCTGAAAATATCTCAGTCATGTTGCCTTTTTGTAGTGCAACTATTATTTATCTCTGCTTTTTCTCTTCATTCCTTGATCATTCTTGATAAAGATTTATTCAAAATTATATTTTCCAATAACCATCTTCCAGGTTTTTTGAACCTATTATTTATAACATTTCTTTTTAATTTTTTTCTACTAATTTTTATTTTGCTTTGTTCCTACTTTTGTTCTTTTCTTGATTCCTGACTTAAGATATAACTTTTTTCTGTCTTTAGTCTAAGCAATTGAGCTTATAAATTAACCTCTAAGTACTATTTTAACATTATCCCATAAATATCAACATGTAATACATTCTTTGTCATTCATTTATAAATATTTTTAAGTTTCCCTCCGGTGATGATATTTTGAGACAATATTTAGCTATATCTACATAGAATAAGGCAAAATCTACCATGGAAACGGAAGTTCTCAGTCTCATTAAGTGTGAGCTGCCACAAGTGCATTTGGCAACATTTATGATTCTGAAGGAACAGAATGAAATGTCAGTGCTAAATGAGCACCTTGGGCCAAAATAATTGAAGCTGTTTGGTGAATTTGGAGGCTTGCATTTTAAAAAGCCATTTTTCCTTTCACTTTTTTCAGAAGACTGTGGTGATAAGAACAATGTAGTTTCTAGCTAATAGATAAGCCTCTGCAGCATTCTTTAATGATTGTGACAGTAACATGAGCTCCCACAGTCACTGGAGAGGTAGGTAGGCATTCTTCCGATGGGAAACATAAGGCCAGGCAACTTTTTTTTTTTTTTTTACTGTTAACGTTGTGGCTTTAAAACAAGGGAAAGCTTTGACCCATCTTGATGATAAATATACAGTAAGCAAAACATTATTATATCTCATTGCCAAAGGCAATAGAATAAAATGTGTTTGGAGGTGCTCAAAAGGGCCTCCCTGAGGAGGCCTAAGCTTTATGGTTCTGCAGGATTATGTTGTAGGCAGGAAAAGAAACAGCCTTTGAAGTTTTCTTCAAAGTTGTCTCATCAGTGCTGATTTTTTAATGTAGTCAATTTATCCCTGTTATGGTTATAATACTAACAGCTCTGGCTAATGCATTATGTTAATCAGCACTCACAGAATTGAAGAGTAGAATCCTCTCTCAAGTACAACACACAATCAATTTACAAGAATGAAGTCAACGATCGCCATGGGAGTAAGAATTTATTCTGAATATGCCAACCTTAAAAAACTGGTAGTACTTTGGGTTTGTATTATGTAAGTACTATGATTATGCCTGATTGATGAAACTTAGAAAGAAAATCACTTTAGAGGTAGATATTGTCCCAGTATTTATGCATGAACATGAATATGTCTCCTTTAACTTAAACATACAATCACTGAAGTACATTCACATCAATATTTTTCCTTATACATAATTAAACTTAAAAGGCTACTTTTATAGTGATTCACCAGTCTTTCTTCTATGTCAAATTTGGTAATCACAAATGTTTCAAATAAATTACATTGGAAGAAGGCCAAAACAAACCTAATTATTTCTATTATCCTTCTTCTTTACAGGGTAAGAGAGCAAATCTTTGTATTCCATGGTGGCCACTACAAAAAACACATAGAAAATTCAAGCAGGAAAGATACCTTAACAGTTTTATTATTAAGAACTTAGGGTCTGATAAGGGAAAGTAAAAAGTAAAGTGAATTGTCAGGTGAGACAAGACATGAATATGCTTTTTAAACAAAAGATACAATTACTAGTATAAGTAATATTCAAAAGCACAACAATTTTTAGGAACAACATAAAATATAAGGACTAATTTATCAAAATGTCTTAAAAAGTTGCCATAAGAACAGAGTCAACAAAATGTTTTGACAATCAAAAGGAACTTTTGTCATCTAGCTATACAATAATTTAATCATTTCACAACAGAAAACCTAAATTGTAGTTGTGCTCCACTAATATTTGTAATTACGGATGTAACAATTCATAATGAAGAATATACAAGATCACTGTCATGCTCTAGAAAATTCTTTTTAATGGCATTAAGAATTGCTATATATCAATACTTCACAACAGCCACTCTTTAAGCAAGTAGACAATCTGAACAAAGAGCAGGGGGAGAAAGCAATGTTGTCAAGAATACATTAAATACAAGAAAAAAAGCAATGTTGTCAAGAATACATCAAATACATTAAATACAAGAACACAAGAAAAATGAACACTTGTGTGCTGCTGGTGGGAAAGTACCTTGGTGCAGCCATTACAGAAACAGTATGGAGTTTCCTCAAAAAATTAAAAATAGAACAACTGTATTATCCAGAAATTTTAATTCTGGGTATATATCCAAAGGAAACAGTCACTAACTCATAAGGATATCTGATATCTGCACCTCCATGGATTATTTACAACAGCCAAGACATGAAAACAACCTAAGTCCAGTGACAGATAAATATATAAAGAAACTGTGAATGATGACTAGATCCATGTGTACATGTATATATGTATATGTATACAATGGAAGATTATTCAGCCACAAAAAGAAAGAAATCCTCCCACTTGCTACAATGTGGATGGACCCTGAGGACATTATGCTAAGTGAAATAAATCAGACTGAGAAAGGCAAATATGATATGACCTTTTTTACATGTGGAATCTGAAAACAAAAAATCATAGATACAAAGAATAGATTAGTGGTTGTCAGAGAGAAGATGTGTAAAATGAGTGAAGGTGGTCAAAAGGTATAAATTCCAGTTATAAGAAATAAGTCTTGGGGATGTAATGTGTAGCATAGTAACTACAGTTAACAATCAGTTCAGTTCAGTCGCTCAGTCGTGTCTGACTCTTTGCGACCCCATGAATCACAGCACGCCAGGCCTCCCTGTCCATCATCAACTCCCAGAGTTCACCCAAACTCATGTCCATCGAGTCGGTGATGCCATCCAGCCATCTCATACTCTGTCATCCCCTTCTCCTCTTGCCCTCAATCCTTCCCAGCATCAGAGTCTTTTCCAATGAGTCAACTTTTCACATGAGGTGGCTAAAGTATTGGAGTTTCAGCTTTAGCATCAGTCCTTCCAAAGAACACCCAGGACTGATCTCCTTTAGAATGGACTGGTTGGATCTCCTTGCAGTTCAAAGGACTCTCAAGAGTCTTCTCCAACACCACAGTTCAAAAGCATCAATTCTTCAGCACTCAGCTTTCTTCACAGTCCAATTCTCATATCCATACATGACCACCGGAAAAACCATAGCCTTGACTAGACGGACCTTTGTTGGCAAAGTAATGTCTCTGCTTTTGAATATGCTATCTAGGTTGGTCATAACTTTTCTTCCAAGGAGTAAGCGTCTTTTAATTTCATGGCTACAGTCACCATCTGCAGTGATTTTGGGGCCCAAAAAAATAAAGTCTGACACTGTTTCCACTCTTTTCCCATCTATTTCCCATGAAGTGATGGGACTGGATGCCATGATCTTCATTTTCTGAATGTTGAGCTTTAAGCCAACTTTTTCACTCTCCTCTTTCACTTTCATCAAGAGGCTTTTTAGTTCCTCTTCACTTTCTGCCATAAGGGTGGTGTCATCTGCATATCTGAGGTTATTGATATTTCTCCTGGCAATCTTGATTCCAGCTTGTGCTTCTTCCACTCCAGCATTTCTCATGATGTACTCAGCATATAAGTTATATAAGCAGAGTGACAATATACATCCTTGACGTACTCCTTTTCCTATTTGGAACTAGTCTGTTGTTCCATGTCCAGTTCTAACTGTAATATTTGTATTATCATATTTGAAAGTTGTATATTTGAAAAGTTGCTAAAAGAGTAAACCTTAAAAGTTCTCACCACAAGAGAAAAATTTATAACTATGTGTGGTGATAGATGTTAACCACTAGATTTATTGTGGTTCATATATCATATATATATATATATATAAATATATATATATGTACATACACACACATACATACAGGCATACCCTCAAGATATTGCAGGGGTTTGGTTCCAGACTACCACACTAAAGCAAGTCACACAAAATTTTTTTTTGTTTCCCAGTGCATATAAAAGGTATGTGTAAACATACCTTTACACTATATTGTAATCTGTTAAATGTACAATAGTGTTGTCTTAAAAATGTACATATCCTAAATAAAAAATAATGCTTTAGAAAAATGGTACCAATAGACTTGTTTAAGGCAGAGTTGTAATAAACCTTCAATATGTAAAAAACACAGTATCTTTGCAATAAAGCAAAAGCAAAGTGCAATAAAATGCTTATATATATATATACATGTACACGCACATATATCAAATTGCCAACGTCCATTGAATCATAGAAAAAGCATCCAGAAAAACATCTACTTCTGCTTTATTGACTATGCCAAAGCCTTTGACTGTGTGGATAACAACAAACTGTGGAAAATTCTTCAAGAGATGGGAATACCAGACCACTTTACCTGCCTCCTGAGAAACCTGTATGCAGACCAAGAAGAAAGATTTAGAACCGGACGTGGAACAACAGACTGGTTCCAAATTGAGAAAAGAGTATATCAAGGCTTATTTAACTTATGCAAAGTACATCATGCAAAATGCTGGCCTGGATGAAGCACAAGCTGGAATCAAGATTGCCAGAAAAAATATCAATCTCATATATGCAGATGACACCACCCTTATGGCAGAAAGTGAAGAGGACCTGAAGAGCCTCTTGATAAAAGTGAAAGAGGAGAGTGAAAAAGTTGGCTTAAAACTCAACAGTCAAAAAACTAAGATCATGGCATCTGGTCCCATCACTTCATGGCAAATAGATGGGGAAACAATGGCAACAGTGACAGACTTTATTTTGGGGGGCTCCAAAATCACTGCAGATGGTAACTGCAGCCATGAAATTAAAAGACGCTTACTCCTTGGAAGAAAAACTATGACCAACCTAGATAGCATATTAAAAAGCAGAGACATTACTTTGCCAACAAAGTTTCATCTAGTCAAGGCTATGGTTTTTCCAGTAGTCATGTATGTATATGAGAATTGGACTACAAAGAAAACTGAGCACTGAAGATACTTTTGAACTGTGGTATTGGAGCAGATTCAAGAGTCCCTCGAACTGAAGGAGATCAAACTAGTCAATCCTAAAAGAAATAAGTCCTGAATATTCATTAGAAGGACTGATGCTGAAGCTGAAGTTCTAATCCTTTGGCCTGATGCAAAAAAACTGACTCTTTGGGAAAGACCCTGATGCTGGGAAAGAATGAAGGCAGGAGGAGAAAGAGATAATAAAGGATAAGATGGTTGGATGGCATCACTGACTTGATGGCCATGAGTTTGAGCGAGCTCTGGAAGTTGATGATGCACAGGGAAACCTGGCATGCTGCGGTTCATGGGGTTGCAAAGAGCCGAACATGACTGAGTGACTGACTCACTGAATATATATCATATCACTATGTTGCACACCTGAAATTAACACAATGTTGTACATCAACTGTACCTCAGTTAAAAGAGAATGGCATTGAAACATGTATATTGCCATATGTGAAATGAATCGCCAGTCCAGGTTCGATGCATGATACAGGGTGCTTGGGGCTGGTGCACATGGATGACCCAGAAGAATGGTATGGGGAGGGAGGTGGCAGGGGAGTTCAGGATGGGGAACACATGTACACCCATGGTGGATTCATGTCAATGTATGGCAAAACCACTACATTATTGTAAAGTAATTATCCTCCAATTAAAATAAATAAATTTATATTAAAAAATAAAATAAAAATTTAAAAAGAAATATAAATATGCTTAGAGATAAGAAACAAGATTCAGGACAGAAAAACAGACAGAAGATTGAGAGAGATGGAGGGAGAGAAATTGATAGAGCAAGATGCTAAAGAATAATGTCAAAACATGGCATTAAAAGCACAAGTTGAAGGACATACCTTGAATGAAAGGATAAACACGCATTAGTATTCCCAAGACCTAAAAAAAAAAGTACAGGATTCTGCAAATGTAGCCATGTTGACCAATAACAGTCAAATTTGAAGGCATCACACCTTTTCTGTAATTCAGGTGGTGAGGTTATTCATTGTCTAGAATGTATTGCTTATAAATGTGGAGAAGTCTAAGACCAAGTCACCAGTATGGTCACATTTTGGCATCCACGGGGATGCAAAACAGTTGGACACATCTTAGCCACTAAAGTGAAGTCGCTCGGTCATGTCCAACTCTTTGTGACCCCATGGACACCAGGCTCCTCCTTCCATGGGACTTTGTAGGCAAGAGTACTGGAGTGGGTTGCCATTTCCTTCTCCAGCGAATCTTGCCGAACCAGGGATCGAATCCAGGTCTCCCGCATTGTAGACAGATGCTTTGCTGTCTGAGCCACTAGGGAAGTTTTGGCCCTTTCCTGGTTCAGAGCTGCAACCTTTTCACTGCATCTTCACATGGTGGAAGGACGTAGGGATCTCTCCAGAGCGTCCCCCTACAAAGCATGAATCTGATTCACAAAAGCTCCACCCTCATGACCCAAGCACCTCCCAAATGCTCACCACCCAATATCATCATCTTAGGAGTTTAGGATTTCAACATATGAATTTAGGGGAATGATAAGGTATGAATCTCAGACTGAGGAGGACACAGGACATATTATTATATGAGAACAGATAAAGGGTATTGAAAGTTCAAATGAAACTGAACTTGTAGAGGACCAATCCATCAACATGTAATTTTCTTTGCTACACTGAGCACTCAGGCATAGGAGCAGAGAAGTGTGTGAAATATGAAGTAATTTATAAGAAGGACAAGGAGATGAGAAGCTTATTGATACAGGCAAGAGAGTAACTGAAGTAAACGTTAAAGGTCAGAATCTGAAGACCAAAAAAAACAGGGAAAATGCAGAAGGGAATGTTCATTCAGTGTTTACCCTGAGCCAGCCACTCTGCCACACACTTTGCCTTTGTGATGTTATTCAGTTTTCACAATAACCTTTTGTAACAATGCTTATTTTACTGATGGACAAACTGAAGTTCAAAGAATTAAAGTGAGTTTGACCTGGATTATTAATCTAGAAGGAAAGGAGATGATGATGAAAGAGTGAGATATTCAAGTTTAAGATTTCTGAAACAGAACTGAAGAACCTGAGCATATCTGAACATAATTTAGTGTTGTAATCAAATAAAATCTATAGTAATAATTTGACAGATATTAATGACATTCATCACAGTTGTTACACATAAGGTAATTATCCATGGATGATATGCAGTTTTCATTATTCTTATTGATGACTATCATTAGTATTAATTTTATACACCAATGTCAAATAGTTATTTTTTTTCTCCTATTAGTTCTCTGATAGCTATAAAAATTCTCTATGGTGACATATTCCTGGTACTAAGAAGAGTAAAATCATTACTATATAGTGTCAGAAAATTGCTTCTGAGCTCACTTATTTACTTTACAGAGCTTCTTTTTATTTCTCCCCAGTTCACTCAATACTACCAAACACGAAAAAGGAGAAAAAGCCTATTAATTCTGTATTGTGAATAAAGGGAAGAAAAAAGAGAAATCAATTACACTTTACCCCAATTTCTACTGCCAGTTTTAGGGCAGATATTCTTCCATAGGATTGACGTGCTAGCAAAAGACTGATGTAAAGTGACCCCTCTTAGACCAAGACACAGTCCTTGAAAGGCTATCATTTTTAATTGCTCTGTTGTGCTTCTTGGAAAAGAATAAACAACAGGGTGTACTAAGAGAGTTGGAAATGGAATCACTCCCTGGCTTCTAATCTCAGCCCTAGCTTTACAAGTAGGATAAATTAGTGAATGGAACCATAGACAGGTAATCTGGACAGAAAAAATGCACTATTAACAGTTTTTAATATTTAAAACTTCTTATAATCAAACAAGTTAATGTTGCACAGCAAATCCAACCCCTGAATGAAGCTTTGCCCCTTCTCTTACTACCAGACCAGCAGAAAGAGCCTAATTACTCACCGGTACTAGACTATGTTTATTGTATTGTCTAAGAAGCTGCAGACTTTTTCACTGCTTAAGCTCTTAATCCAGTATACAGATCAATGCAAAATTTACTTGCTAATTTTTACATTTGAACCAAAACATGCTTACTATATGAATACCTAACATTAATAGAGGATCTATTAATATGGAATATACAATATTTCAGGAACAGAAAATTATAACCACATCCTACACTGGGAAAAAAACCCAAATACAGGCTGTCCCCTGCTATTATCTTAGCCTCCAAGATAAGTTAACTGCAAACAAAACTTTATAAACTAACTTTATGCACTAATAACACACATTTATTGGAAAGCACGTGTTTTCGGTCCAGTGCAGCAGCCAGAAGTGCTGACGTCTCTCCCATCTCCTGCTGCAAGTCTCAGAACCCTCCTCCCCACACGGAAAGGCTTTAGAGCTACACATCTAGATAGTCTGTCTGCAGCTCAAACTTCATTTTCAGAGCATCCTCTTTTGTGACTGCAAGAGATCTTATATATCTCAGGTTGCTCATCTCTTGAGATTTCTTTCTCCTGAATTATTACTCTTTTCCTAGGGTCATTTTTTTAATATGTTTATCTCAAGTCCTATGGATTAGCCTTTTCTCTATATCTACAGATACTTGATTGAATGTTAATATTTAAGAATCAATCCCAGAATATACATTTCTCCTAAGAAGATATACAAGTGTTTAATAAGCACATGAAAGGATGCTCAAAATCATTAGTCATTAGAGAAACAAAAATCACAGAGATACTACTGTGTGCCTGTGAGGATGGCTATCATCACCAAGATAGACTGTAACAAGTGCTGGTGAGAATGTAGAAAAATTGGAATCCCTATACACAGCTGGTAGATATACAAAATGGTGGAATCTCTTTTGAAAACATTTTGACAGTCCTTTAAAATGTTTAACAGAGTTAGCATTTGACAAAGCAATTCTACTCTTCAGTCAGTTCAGTTCAGTTGCTCAGTCATGTCCGACTCTCTGTGACCCCATGAATCACAGCACGCCAGGCCTCCCAGTCCATCACCAACTCCCGGAGTTCACCCAGACTCACATCCATCGAGTCAGTGATGCCATCCAGCCATCTCATCCTCTGTCGTCCCCTTCTCCTCCTGCCCCCAATCCCTCCCAGCATCAGAGTCTTTTCCAATGAGTCAACTCTTCGCATGAGGTATATCCTAAAAGAAATGAAAACATATGTCCACACAAAAATGTGTATACAAATTTCATACAGTATTATTCATAACAGCAAAAAAAAAGTAGAATTGAATTAAGGCAGTGGCAACAGAAATGGACAGATGTGGACAGGGAAATACTTTAACAGTATAATCAACAACTTGATTGATAGGGTGTGAGAGGTGAAAAGGTGGGGTTAAGGATACCTTACATATCTCTGGTTTAAGCAAATAAATGGATAGTATTTCCACTTAAAGACAGAAAAAACTGAAGATGGATTTTTGCAGAGAAGATCAACAGTGCAGTATGGGATACCTAATCATTCTGAGATATGTAAGAGAAGACATCAATATATTTATTTCTTCTGTTCAGTTACCTAAAGTATTTTTTACTAATACTCATTATTTAGTTAATGGACTTTCCTCCTCTGCTTTCCAACCTCCTCAAGAATTTTGCTACATAGTCTACATAAAATGTTTTATATTTTAATAAAATTAACAAAATTAGAATGTTTTATATATAACATTGCATTGAACAAAGGTTAAATTTTAATATTGTAAAAATTTTAATATTGCATTTCCCTCCATAATAATATAAAAATACATTTTATACAACTGTCTGTGGGAGGAGAAATTAAATAGAAGTGAAACTTAAATAGTTTTAATTTATTCCATCCCATAACCAAGGTTCACTTACGTAGTTGTAAAATGAAATTGAAATTACATGACCATTCAATTACTACCAAAAATATAGAATCTCTTTAAGTTTCCTGTCTAAAGTTTTTGAGGCAGTGGAAAACAACTTTTCTTCTTGACTAATAGAGAACTGAAATTCCCTTCACACTGACCTGGATTTATGTCATTTCTCTTTTGATCATACAAGCAAAGGCAATTAGTATTCTCAACTCTCTTTTGCATCATGTAGCATGTTTTACTTTTAATAATGGTAATAAGTAAGTAAGTGAAGTCGCTCGGTCATGTCCAACTCTTTGCGACCCCGTGGACAGTAGCCTACCAGGCTTGTCCATCCATGGGATTCTCCAGGCAAGAATACTGGAGTGGGTTATCATTTCCTTCTCCAGGGGATCTTCCTGACCCAGGGATCAAACCCAGGTCTCCCGCATTGGAGGCAGATGCTTTAAAATACTCAAATTCATGATTTACATCTTCTAAGAGAAGAAAATCTTATCAGAATTGATTATAGCAAGCATTCCTTTTTATTTCTTGTTGAATTATGTAATAGAATAGTTTTTCTGAATTTCATGTGACATTGAAAGTATAACTAAGATTCTTCTTTGTTAAAAAAATTTTAATAATTGTCATGATTGCAATGTGTTCATAAATAGTCTTATATCATTTATGTCTGCATAACTGAAAATTACATTTAAAAATATAAGAAATGGGAAGTGTACATAATTTTTGAAGAACCCTGTATAATCATAAATTTTCCCCTTGTCCTTTGAACCAAAATAGAACTACAGTTTGTAAAACAAGAGCTCAAGTTTTACTTTGTGCTATGAACTGGCACACATTCTATTTGATAGAACATCCTAAACAGTACAGGCTTCCCTAGTGGTTCAGTTGGTAAAGAGTCTGCTTGCAATGCAGGAGACTTAGGTTCAATCTCTGCATAGAGAAGATTCCCTGTGAAGGCAAATGACAATCCACTCCAATAATCTTGCCTGGAAATTTCATGAACAGAGGAGCCTATCAGGGGTCTCAGTGAGTCAGACACAGCTTAGTAACTAAACCACTACCTCCTTAACAGTACAAATGAGAAACAGAAGAACAGAGAGGCTGAGCAAGGTAATCAGAGTCACCAAGGCAACATCTGGCAAAGGCGGGACTCATGCCTCAATCACGTGCCTGCAAGTCCAGCTTCTCTTCACAGAAGAAAGCATGCTATTTACTTTTCCATAAGTGTGGAAAGTATGAGAGAAGAATTAGAAATTAACTTTAAAAACACTTTATTGATACATTATTAAAGAAGCAAAGTCTTCAGGGTCTTTTACCTCTCAGCTTTCTGAAGGCAAAATTTGGAACCGTAACTCATAATGCCAGTGGCATAACCAGTAGATAGTTGTTTTCTCTAAAGGGCTCAAAGTTATTATGAAATAATTTTTTAACTGAATTAATATTTCCAGCAAAGCAATATAGTGAAAGCGGCCAAAAATTCAATCTCAACATGAACTTCTCTGTAGACTAATACTCTGAAGATCAATAATTTATATAGCTAAGTTTTGAATTATTGTTTTTAAAAATCCAACTACATGCACATAAATGAAATTGCACCCAAATAATATTTTCCAATAAAAGAAAATACTGAGAGCTGGAAGGGAGTCAGGCTGGAGAAGTAGCAACAGTTACCATGGAGGCAAATTGGAACAGATAGAAAAGACCACAATATATCAAACTTAACACCTCAACTTGCTTCTCAGTAATTACTTCATACAAGCATCCCATTGCTTTAAAGGCATCTGTGCTGGTTTGTTATAAAAGCACACTGACATATCATTAGGCTTCAGGTTTTCACCGTTCCTATACAAGTTTTTAGTGTGATTCTTCTTGTTAATCTTCCTTATTTTTTCTCACTGACCTTGGCAATCATAACTAGAGACTCCTGAATTTTTCAACTATAACATTTCTCATATTTTCTCAAAATTAATGAAGAATACCCTAGTTTCTAACCCAGTATGTTCATAAGAAAAATGTTCTGAGTCCAAAATTTAAAGTATACATGATCATTTTTAGGAAAGGTATATTTGCTCTTTTACAATAATAATACTTCAAAAGATTCATTAAATAGGATACAAACTGATTTTTTTAAGTTGCTTTTATTCCTCATTGATTGGTTCCCAGCATGAACAAGGGCTTCACTCCAGCAACTTCTATCTAAATATTTTAGATATAATCACAAATTGAAGAACTGTTCTACAGGCCTAATGTGTTTAGGGTGTGTATTATAGGCACAGTATATCTATCTCATTTACATATTTTCCCAATTTTTTAGTTAAACATACATTTTCACAGTAAAGTTAGTAATCATTTAATTTCTCTACTCTTCAGGAATCACTATCAATGTCCAAAAGAAGCCCAATACATTACAAATACTAAAAAATGTTGAGATGAATACAGATCGCAAAATTACAAGTAAAGATAGCTTTATTTCCCCCAGTTGCATTATATTAACTGAAACCTATCCATTCTGGCACAAAGATTTATTTGAACACATATTCTTCATAGGACTAAACTGGCTTAATCCATTCAACACCTCATTATATTATACCACTTCCTTCACAGTGCCAGAAGTTGTAAGCAATATAACTAAACTAATATACAGAAGCAACAACTTTGTTATTACAAGTATTTGCATACGTTTCCTTTTATAAATGTTCAGTTCAGTTGCTCAGTCGTGTCCAACTCTTTGCGACCATTTTACTCAAACTCATGACCATTGAGTCGGTGATGCCATCCAACCATCTCATCCCCTGTTGTCCCCTTCTCTTCCTGCCCTCAACCTTTCCCAGCATCAGGGTCTTTTCAAATAAGTCAGCTTTTCACATCAGGTGGCCAAAGTATTGGAGTTTCAGCTTCAACATCAGTCCTTCCAATGAACATTCAGGACTGATTACCTTTAGGATACACTGGTTGGATCTCCTTGCAGTCCAAGGGGCTCTCAAGAGCCTTCTCCAACACCACAGTTCAAAAACATCATTCTTTGGTGCTCAGCTTTCTTTATAGTCCAACTCTCACATCCATACATGACCACAGGAAAAACCATAGCCTTGACTAGACGGACCTTCATTGACAAAGTAATGTCTCTGCTTTTTCATATGGTGTCTAGGTTGATCATAACTTTCCTTCCAAGCAGTAAGCATCATTTAATTTCATGGCTGCAGTCAACATCTGCAGTGACTTTGCAGCCCAAGAAAATAAAGTATGTCACTGTTTCCATTGTCTCCCCATCTATTTGCCATGAAGTGATGGGACTGGATGCCATGATCTTAGTTTTCTGAATGTTGAGTGTTAAGCCAACTTTTTCACTTTCATCAACAGGCTCTTTAGTTCTTCTTCACTTTCTGCCATAAGGGTGATGTCATCTGCATATCTGAGGTTACTGATATTTCTCCCAGCAATCTTGATTCCAGCTTGTGCTTCATCCAGCCCAGCATTTCTCATACGTACTCTGAATATAAGTTAAATAAGCAGGGAGGCAATATACAGCCTTGACATACTCCTTTTCCTATTTGGAACCAGTTTGTTATTCCATGTCCAGTTCTAACTGTTGCTTCCTGACCTGCATACAGGTTTCTCAAGAGGCAGGTCAGGGGGTCTGGTATTCCCATCTCTTTCAGAATTTTCCACAGTTTATAGTGATCCACACAGTCAAAGGCTTTGGCATAGTCAATAAAGCAGAAATAGATGCTTTTCTGGAACTCCCTTGCTTTTTTGATGATCTAGCAGGTGTTGACAATTTGATCTCTGGTTCCTCTGCCTTTTCTAAAACCAGTTTGAACATCTGGAAGTTCATGGTTCACATATTGCTCAAGCCTGGCTTGGAGAATTTTGAGCATTAATTTACTAGCATGTGAGATGAGTGCAATTATGTGGTAGTTTGAGCATTTTTTGGCATTGCCTTTTTTTGGGATTGGAATGAAAACTGATCTTTTCCAGTCCTGTGGCCACTGCTGAGTTTTCCAAATTTGCTGGCATATTGAGTGCAGCACTTTCACAGCATCATCTTTCAGGATTTGGAATAGCTCCATTGGAATTCCATCACCTCCACTAGCTCTGTTCGTAGTGATGCTTTCTAAGGCCCACTTGACTTCACAGTCCAGGATGTCTGGCTCTAGGTGAGTGATCACTCCATCGTGATTAACTGGGTTGTGAAGCTCTTTTTTGTACAGTTCTTCTGCGTATTCTTGTCACTTCTTCTTAATATCTTCTGCTTCAGGTAGGTCCATACCATTTCTTTCCTTTATCAAGCCCATCTTTGCATGAAATGTTCCCTTGGTATCTCTAATTTTCTTGAAGAGATCTCTAGTCTTTCCCATTCTATTGTTCTCCTCTATTTCTTTCACTGATCACTGAGGAAGTCTTTCTTATCTCTCCTTGCTATTCTTTGGAACTCTGCATTCTAATGGATATATCTCTCCTTTTCTCCTTTGCTTTTGGCTTCTCTTCTTTTCACAGCTCTTTGTAAGGCCTCCTCAGATAGCCATTTTGCTTTTTTGCATTTCTTTTTCTTGCATTTGTTAAGCCAAATTCAGACTTAAATTGAAGAAAGTAGGGAAAACAACTGGACCATTCAGGTATGACCTAAATCAAATCCCTAACAATTATACAGTGTATAAATGTTCAGTTCTCATAAAAAATGCAAAAATAACTTTCTTATCTTTTTCATTGTTCCAGTCATGTAATGTCAATCATTAACCTGTTATAAAGTTGCACAATGGCAATATCTTAGAGATGAAGGTACCAGTACTGGCAGGAATGTGGATAAGAGACTGTAACCCATTCAACTTTCTCTATCACCTCTGCCAGGGAGAAGTACCTACACGCAAAACAGAAATGAATCTCAATTTTGCCTTCTCTCTCACTCTCTCCCCACAGTCAGTCTTCAGATTCTCCTTTCTACATTAGTCTAAATATGTCCCTTCTTTAATAGGCACACTGCCATGGCTCTAATCCAGATTTACAAGGCTTTTATCCAGAGTTATAAGTCTTTTCATTTGGATTATTATGTCTCTTAACTGATCTCACTCCCTGCTTCCTCTGCCATCCCCCTCTTCTCTGTTCTCCACTTGCTTGCAGACTAGCCTTCCTGAAACTCAAAAATATTCAGTTAGTCCCCTTATAAAACCTCCCAAAGGTTCTCATTTGCTTTACAGGATTAAAATCTAAACTTTTCAGCAATCCTTCATGGCTTTGGTCCTTGCCTGTCAATCAGCCTCATCTCCTATCATCTCATAAATCCTCATAATATAGAACCACTTGAAACTTAGCAGGAGCAACATTCTCTGATGGAAGACAGTTGCAACTCACAGACCCTCCCATCTTCCTTCCCTTCCAGGCTTAGTGAGTTATGTCTCCTATGTGCCTACCATATTTGTACAGCATCACACTGCTTGTATGCTTATCTTCTCCTCCAGACCCTGCCTTCTGACCGTGAGCTCCCAAAGGGTGAAATGATTTTTAACTTCAACATATAGCCATATGGACACTTTGTCTATACAACCTGAATTTTTGAGGTCAGTCCTGACTTTATCATGTAGTTTATCTCATTGCTGCCACAAGCACAGAATAATATTAAGGGACGTGCTGTGCTGTGTTTAGTCACATCCAGCTCTTTGTGACCCCATGGACTGTATAGCCTGCCAGGCTCCTCTGTCCATGGGGATTCTCCAGGCAGGAATACTGGAGTGGGTTGTCATGCCCACCTCCAGGATCTTCTTCTCCCGCATTGCAGGCCTATTATTTACTATCAGAGCCACTAGGAAAGCCCAAGAATACTGGAGCGGGTAGCCTATCCCTTCTCCAGGGGATCTTCCTGACCCTGGAAAAGAACAAGCATCTCCCAGATTGTAGGCGGATTCTTTCCCAGCTGAGCTACCTGTGGCTGCTGCTGCTAAGTCACTTCAGTCGTGTCCAACTCTGTGTGACCCCATAGATGGCAGCCCACCAGGCTCCCCCGTCCCTGGGATGCTCCAGGCAAGAATATTGGAGTGGGTTGCCATTTCCTTCTCCAATGCATGAAAGTGAAAAGTGAAAGTGAAGTCACTCAGTCGTGTCCGACTCTTAGCGACCCCATGGACTGCAGCCCACCAGGGTCCTCCATCCATGGGATTTTCCAGGCAAGAGTACTGGAGTGGGGTGTCATTGCCTTCTCGCTGAGCTACCAGGGAAGCCCCATTTAAGAGATACTACTCCTTTAATGCTATTCCCTTAAATATTATTATTCCTTAAATATTACTCCCTTAAATATTATTCTCCTCATTTTCAGTAAAAATATGGTGATAAACAGATTTATTGAGAATTGGGTCTGAGAAAGAAAATTAAATCATACGCTGTGGTACTTTACATAAATAAATATAACTTTCTCAGACCTTAAAAAGTAATGGAAAATTTGGTATTTCTTACTGTTAGAAGTATTCTGACAATAGGCCAGAACTTGTGGAGTCTTCTCTCTCAATTTATACTAAAAATATTCTATATTCTTTTTACTATAATTGCCAATTAGGATTATCGGGGGGAAAAGACATTAGCTTGTTTCTTTTGCACTCCCAATTAGCCTGAAGGAGCTCAATTCTCAATTGCACAGTTTCCTACCTCTTTTCAGTGATAACAGAGAAACACTAGAACACAGTAGTGATAGCACAGCCCTCAGTCAGTAACTTCAATTTCCCCAATTTCGAAAGAAATTCCTACGCTCTTAATTAGTAGGTATCTCTCTTTCAGCTCTCTCATGTTCCAATAAGTCACATCAGTATTAAATGTGCTACTTAACTGAGCTCTGTGAGCACTTTCCAACATGCCTTGTGTTATGTAGTCTATAATATATATGTATACTTATCCCCTCCCCTCTTCCCTAACCTTCCTTATGAATTTAGAGATAGAAGAAATATAGATAGTGAATATAATATGAAAGTTTCCCAAATGGCATGCCTCCAACAGGTTACTTGTGGTTCACAATACAGTATTCTGTATCTCCATGGCTTGCATCATCACACAGTCACTCAGGTTAGAAATATTAATTATATATGACCTGACCCTCTCTCTCATCACCATCCTAATCACTGTCAAGTTTAACTTCTAGATATTTCTCCAATTAGTCTGCTCTCCTCCATCTGCATTTTTACTCTCATAGCCCAACTCATCACCATCTGTCATATGGAATATGGCCTCCTAAACAGTCACCTGGCTTTCAGTTTTGTCAACTTCAAAATTATCCTCCATGGAGCTGCCCTTCCAAAATTAAATCTGACCATAGTGCTCCTTGACAAAACTGCCTCAGTGGTTTCCCAACATCACTAGAATCGAGCCCATGCTTCTCAAAACTGGGCCAGAAAGAACTCCATGATACAGCCAATAATGTATTTCTTTGGTCTCATATTTAGCAACTTCCAGCTTAAGATCCAAAAGTATCACACTTCTTGCATTCCACCATGTACAACCAAACTCTTTTTCATCCTTAAGCAGTGATGTGGCAAAACTGGTTTGGGGCTGGAAGGAAACCCTGATTTTTAACACTGGCCAATTTCTATGTTGTAAATACACCCACCACATCCAACTACTAATTTCCAACTACTAACATGCCAATACTGAACATGGAATTCGGAAGAGAGACACAGTAGTATATAATTACACAGCACTTCTACCACCTAGATAAAATAGACATAAATAACCTTAAGCATATATAATAAAATGAAGTGAAATAATTAGGAAGTGATGTTTTCCATGTTTATAATTTTTGCTTTTAATATAGCTTACTTAATTGCAAGTTCATATAATTTAATTTAATAATGACTGTGTTTAACAAGCAGCTCACAAAATTTCTGAAAATTCAACAACCAACTTTTGCAGGCCAAAATGAATTGGCTCCAGCACACCCACGGCCTTTACATCGTTGTTCAAGGTGTTCTTATGCCATATCTTATTCAGTTCTCCAGCCTCCTTTCTGCCTAGCTGAGAGCTACCCATCCTTAAAAAGCAGGGTTTCAAAAATATTTAGCATGAACCACCTGCTTGAAAACCCCTGGAATGTTTGTTAAAATTCAGGTTCCTGGGATTCACCTCCCACACTTCCTGAATCTGAAATCCCCTAGAGGCCTAGGAATGTGTAGTTAAGCAAGCTAGCTTGTTGGGAGAATCTGAAACACACCAAAGTTTGAGAACCATTCATTTCAACTACTTTTCTGCTAAGGTCTTCTAACACTTGGGAAACCTTTCCTGACTCACTTCCAGGAGGGCTGGCTGTGGAACGAACAAGCAAAGTCACAGGAGCCTGAAACAGTGTGGCCCAAAGAACTGCAGGAGGTTAGGCAAGGCTTTAGGATGAAGGATGGGAAGCTTAAATTGGGACACAGAGGTGTATAGACATTGCTTAGGGTTATAACACAGAAGGCCTTTTTTAAACACTCAGGACTTTGGACTTTATTGTAAAGGCACTGAAAAATAACTGAAGTGTCTGAAGCTAAAGAGTAATGAGCAATATTTTAATGAGACAACTCAATCTTCTTTGTACAAACTTTAAGAACTCATTGAACAAAATAAAACCATTTTAAATAAAAGCATATAGCTTTTTTCCTCAGAATGATTAAGATTCTGTACATTTTATCCATATGATAAATGATTGCCTTCACTTAAAAAAAAAGAAACAAGAAGATTCACCTATTTCTAGGTGAATCATCTCTCTCTAAGCAAGAGATTCCTATTTCTTCCATTGGACCTTCTCCTTTGAATTCCTCCGTCCTAATTTGAACCACCAATGCTATTTACTCCCCACTCTGCTCACTTTTACACCTTTTACAGCTTTGACCCATCAGTAGCCTCAGAAATACTCTTCAGTGGGCATTCTGCACTGCCAGCATTTAAATTTTCGAAGATTTAACAAAAATGCTAAGTAAAAACAAAAGGGAAACAGTGAATCAAATAAAGCATTAGAAAACCTCAGCTTATAAAAATGATATATCATAAAACTCTCTTAAACATGTAAACTATGGATATAAATTTATACCAAAATTCAGACCAGAAATTACCTCATAAGAAATATTACATACATACCTAATAAGTAGAGAATCACAGAGTCAGATTGTGATGTGCTTTGTGGTAGCAGCTAACTTCACTTACCAGGTAATTTACTTGTTCCAGCTCTCCTAATGCAGCACCTTAAATTCAAATCTATGCCTCAGCAACACTGCAAATGATCACCTCAGGGGGATATATGTGAAAAAGTTGCAAACAGAAGTACTTTAAAATATGGAAATGTAGAACACTCATTAACATTTTTTTAAAGAACACATACTTCTTTCCAGTACATTATATAAATGCAAGTATTATATTCTTCTTGACTCCTTGAACATTTTAAGATCATGATAAACATTAGTATGAATTTTCTGTCTATAAGATCTGCTCATTAGTGTGAGTGGGGTGTTAAAGTCTCCTATTATTGTACTGTGATCAATTTCTCCCTTTATGTTTGGAAGTATTTGTTTCATGTATTTAGGTCCTCCTATATTGTGTACATATGTTAATGAGTCTCTTATACTCTCCTTGCATTGATCCCTTGATCTATATATAATGCCTTCTTCATCTTTCCTTATGGCCTTTGTTTTACAGTGTATTTTGTCTGATGTAAGTATTGCTATCCCCACTTTCTTGTCATTTCTGTTTACATGAAATATCTTTTACCATACCCTCATTTTCAATCTATGTGTGTCCTTTGCCCTAAAATCGGTCTCTTATAGGCAAGCATATTTTAGACTCTTGTTTTTTTATCCACCTGCCACTCAAATGTCTATTGAATAGAACAGTCATTTTGATATTTGTCAAAACTAATACAATTATGTAAAGTTTAAAAATAAAATTAAAAAAAAAAAAAAAAAGAACAGTCAGTCCATGGACATTTAAGGTAATTTGATACTTATGTATATACTGCCATTTTAAACCTTGTTCTCCAGGTGATTCTAAGTTTTTCTTCATTCCTTTCTTTTCCTTTATGTTTTACTTTTTGTGATATGATGGTTTTCTTTTGTATTATGCTTGTATTCTCTTTTGTTTTTTTGTGAATTTACTGTATTTTTTGATTTGTAATTATCCTGTTTTTTTTTTTTTAAAGTATGTTAACCCATTACTTAGGGCTTCCCTGATAGCTCACTTGGTAAAGAATTCACCTGCAATGCAGGAGACCCCAGTTCGACTCCTGGGTCAGGAAGATCCACTGGAAAAAGGGATAATCTACCCATTCCAGTATTGTTGGGCTTCTCTTGGGCTCAGTTGGTAAAGAATCTGCCTGCAATGAGGGAGACATGGGTTCAGTCTCTGGGTTGGGAAGATCCCCTGGAGAAGGGAAAGGCTACCCACTCCAGTATTCTGGACTATATAGTCCATGGGGTCACCAAGAGTCAGACACAACTGAGTGACTTTCAACCCATTACTATATCTACTTGCTTTAGACTGGTAATCATATAGGCTCAAACGCATTCTAAACAAATCTATATTCCCTAATCTTCTTTCCCATATTTTGATTTTTTATGTTTTCTTCTACATTTTCATGGTTTTCCTTTGGTTCATTGTAGCTGTCATTGCTTTCACAATTTTTTTTTTCTTTAATCTATATATGGACTTAAGTGGTTTGCTTTCCAACTGTGGTTTTTCTCTTTTCCTATAGATTCTTTTCTATTTAGAGACTTTTCGACGTTTCTTTTACAATAGGCATAATATTGTTGCATTCTTTTAGTTTTGGTTATCTGAGAAATTCTTTATTGCTTCTTCTATTCTAAATTATAATCTTGTAGAGTAGAGTATCTTAGGTTTCAGAATTTCCCCTTTCAGGATTTTGAAAATATCTTACCATTCTTGTCTGGCCTGCAACATTTTTGTAGAGAAATCAGCTGATACCCTTATGGGGGTTCCCTTGTAATTAACTGTTTTTCTCTTGCTGACTTTAGAATCCTCTCTTTAACTTTTGCCATTTTAATTAGACTATGTCTTGGCATAAGTCTATTTGGGTTCATCTTGTTTGAGATCCTGTATGCTTCCTCTACATGGATATCTGTTTTCTTCTTTAGGTTTGGGAATTTTCAGCTATAATTTCTTCAAATGCATTTTGGATCCTTTTTTTCCTTTCTTCTCCTTCTGGGATCCCTATTATGAGAAGATTGGCATGAGTTACATTATCCCATAGGTTTCACGTACTGCTTTCCCTTTTTTTGTCTTTCTGACTGCTTTTCTGATGGGGTGATTGTCAGCATTCTGTCTTCCAGCTTACTATTTATTGCCTTTAGCTCAGATTTTTTCTGGGTAAATGAGTCTTCCAATTTTACCTGGTTTCTCTTTATAATTTTTAGTTCCTTTTTATAGTAATCTACATTTCTATTAATGGCCTTTCTTCATTCCTTCATTATTTTTATTACCTCCATTTTGAACTCAGTGTGTTACACTGGAGAGATATTTCACTCTTTGTTCTTTCAGGGGAATTCTCTTGATCTTTTAACTGGGAATGGTTCCTCTACTTCTTCATTTTACTTATATTTCTCTGATTAAGAGTTTAAGAGAAACAGTTACCTACTGTGGTCTTGGAGGGCTATTTTTGTATGGGAGCATCCCTGTGTAGGCTGTGTGACTCTAATATTTTTGGTGCAAGGCTGTCTTTAGTATAGATGCCTACCATGTCTTTCCTCAGTGTGTGCTGCCCATTATCCCTCTGAGGAGGTGTGACTGGAGTTATGATGACCAAAGCCTGCACAGGAGGCTGAGCAGAGCCTCCTCTTTGCCCTGTGCTTGTCATAGCCCTGTTTGGGGCAGGGTCTGTTCCCCAAATGTTGGTGCAGAAGCCCACAGATCTGTTTCTGAACTGTGGTGCGAGGTGGGCAGTACAGGAACACTCCTGCTGGGAGATGAGTCACTGGGTATTCCTCCGCAGGTGGTATCCATAGAGAAGTGCACCCTATGGTGGCATCCGCCACTCATTGTGCAGGTTCACAAAGAATACTATTGTTCGTAGTGCCCTCAGCCTCGCCTCAGCCATGGGAATGCAAACCCTCAGGCATTGTGTTTACAAAGCCACCAGGGCAGATCTGTAGACAAAGGCCCACTGAAGTCGGGTACCAGAATGCATTAGTCACACACCCAATGTGGGAACCACGGAAACAGCTGAGAGCCTGGCCCTGCTTCAGTGTGAGCACCCATACCCACAAAGCGCACAGCTGCTAATGCCAGACCTGCCCCAGCCACAGGAGCGTTAATATTCTGCTGGGAAGCCCCAGCAGGTGCTGAGTTTACAAAGCCTGTGGTGGTGTAAATCTGGGGATTGCAAAGCCCTTGGGGATCAGATCAAATTTCAGGACCCCCTTCATATATGGAGAACCCCCTAGTGCTTATGACCTCCCAGAACTGCTAGAAGTAGAGGTGCTCCCTCCATGAGCTTGTAAGAATGTGGCTGTTATGTTGGGTCCCATCCTGCCTTCAAGCACAGAGGTTAACAATAGAGCTTTAATTGTGGACCTGGGTTCCTTCTTCACTCTCTCCTGGTTGCAGCCCAGAGCACTCAGCTGTCTGCATGCAGCCAACCCACTCCTCTCCTCAGGTCTGTCCTCTGAAGCCTGAACTTCAGTACACAGCCCCTGCTCATACCAGCAGGTGAGTGTTTCAAGCTGGGGGGTGCAGGGAGGTGGCCAGGACCTTTAGCTGGTCTCTCTGTATTCTGCCTGCCACAAGACAGCTGCTGCACTCTTCTCTGAGCCTCTGAAGCTCCCTTCCTGTCTTGGTTGAACTCCCCAAAAGTGAATGGAGTTCCTGGGGTAAGGGAACCTTTCCTCTTTCAGAGCTCCCTCCCAGAGTGCCAGGTGCCATCTGGTTCTTTTTGTCTCTTTTTGTTTTTGATCCCACCCAGTTACATGATGATCTTTCTTGCAATTTTAGTTTTGATTTTATGAGATTTTCTGCCAGCATTCAATGAATATTTTGCGAGTATTTTTCCACATGGAGATGTATTTTTGATGTATCTGTAGGAGGAGGTGAGCTCCATGTCCTTCTATTCCTTCATCTTGATCTGGCTTTATGCTGTTTTAAAGACACAGACTGTGGCTCAGATTATGGACTGCTTATTGACAAATTCAGACTTAAATTGAAGAAAGTGGGAAAAACCACTAAACCATTCAGGTATGACCTAAATCAAATCCCTTATTATACAGTGGAAGTGAGAAATAGATTTAAGGGACTAGATCTGGTAGACAGAGTGCCTGATGAATTATAGACAAGGGTTCATGACAATGTACAGGAGACAGGGATCAAGACCATCCCCAAGAAAAAGAAATGCAAAAAAGGCAAAATGGCTGTCTGAGGAGGCCTTACAAATAGCTGTAAAAAGAAGGGAAG
Source organism: Bos indicus (assembly GCF_029378745.1). Taxonomy (NCBI): domain Eukaryota; kingdom Metazoa; phylum Chordata; class Mammalia; order Artiodactyla; family Bovidae; genus Bos; species Bos indicus. The sequence goes on along the minus strand of NC_091761.1, from coordinate 10,065,066 downwards.
TCAAAAGCAAAGGAGAAAAGGAGAGATATACCCATCTGAATGCAGTTCCAAAGAATAGCAAGGAGAGATAAGAAAGCCTTCCTCAGTGATCAATGCAAACAAATAGAGGAAAACAATAGAATGGGAAAGACTAGAAATCTCTTCAGGAAAGTTAGAGATACCAAGGGAACATTTCATGCAAAGATGGGCTCAATAAAGGAAAGAAATAGAAAGAAGCAGAAGATATTAAGAGGTGGCAAGAATACACAGAAGAACTGTACAAAAAAGATCTTCAGGACCCAGTTAATCATAATGGTGTGATCACTCACCTAGAGAGCAAGACATCCTGGAATATGAAGTCAAGTGGGCCTTAGAAAGCATCACTACAAATAAAGCTAGTGGAGGTGATGGAATTCCAGTTGAGCTGTTTCAAATCCTAAAAGATGATGCTGAGAAAGTACTGCACTCAATATGCCAGCAAATTTGGAAAACTTAGCAGTGGCCACAGGACTGGAAAAGGTCAGTTTTCATTCAATCTCTAAGAAAGGAAATGCCAAAGAATGCTCAAACTACCACACAATTGCACTCATCTCACACGCTAATTAATGCTCAAAATTCTCCAAGCCAAGCTTCAGCAATATGTGAACCATGAACTTCCAGATTTTCAAGCTCATTTTAGAAAAGGCAGAGGAACTGGAGATCAAATTGCCAGCATCTGCTGGATCATTTAAAAAGCAAGAGAGTTCCAGAAAAACATCTATTTCTGCTTTATTGACTATGCCAAAGCCTTTGACTGTGTGGATCGCTATGAACTGTGGAAAATTCTGAAAGAGATGGGAATACTAGACCACATGACCTGCCTCCTGAGAAATCTGTATGCAGGTCAGGAAGCAACAGTTAGAACTGGACATGGAACAACAGACTGGTTCCAAATAGGAAAAGGAGTACATCAAGGCTGTATTGTCACTCTGCTTATTTAACTTATATGCAGAGTATATCATGAGAAATGCTGGGCTGGAAGAAGCATAAGCTGGAATCAAGATTGCCGGAAGAAATATCAATAACCTCAGATATGCATATAACACCACCCTTAGGGCAGAAAGTGAAGAGGAACTGAAGAGCCTCTTGATGAAAGTGAGAGAGGAGAATGAAAAAGTTGGTTTAAAGCTCAACATTCAGAAAACTAAGATCTGGCATCCGGTCCCATCACTTCATAGCAAATAGATGGGGAAACAGGGGCTCCAAAATCACTGCAGATGGTGACTGCAGCCATGAAATAAAAAGATGCTTACTCCTTGGAAGAAAAGTTATGACCAACCTAAACAGCATATTGAAAAGCAGAGACATTACTTTGCCAACAAAGGTCCATCTAGTTAAGGCTATGGTTTTTCCAGTGGTCATGTATGGATGTGAGAGTTGGACTGTGAAGAAGGCTGAGCACTGAAGAATTGATGCTTTTGAACTGTGGTGTTGGAGAAGACTCTTGAGAGTCCCTTGGACTGCAAAAAGATCCAACCAGTCCATCCTAAAGGAGATCAGTCCTAGGTGTTCATTGGAAGGACTGATGTTGATGCTGAAACTCCAATATCTTGGTCACCTGATGCAAAGAGCTGACTCATTTGAAAAGACCCTGATGCTGGTAAAGATTGAGGGCAGGAGGAGAAGAGGAGGACAGAGGATGAGGTGGTTGGATGGCATCACTGACCCAATGAACGTGAGTTTAGGTAGGCTCCAGGAGTTGGTGATGGACAGGGAAGCTTGGCCTGCTGTGGTTCATGGGGTCACAAAGAGTCGGACATGACTGAGCGACTGAACTGAACCGAACTGAAAGAAACAGATTTTGTGAGATTTTAAAATAATTTCTGGTGAAATGTAAAAATGTTATCACTAATTCACATTGACTGAAGATGCTTTTAGTCAATAAAGCTGTTTGGGAGTGAGGAGAGAAAGCATATTCATGCATGCTCAGTCATGTCTGACTCTTTGCAACCCCATGGACTATAGCCCACAAGGCTCTTCTGTTCATGGGATCTTCCTGGCAAGAATACTGGAGTGGGTTGCCCCTTCCTCCCTCAAGGGACCTTTCCAACCCAGGGATCGAACTCACACCTCCTGTGTCTCCTGCATTGGCAGGAGCATTCTTTATCACTGAGCAACCAGGAAATCTCCAAAGGGGAAATATGTGACCCCAAAAAGTGTCATTTTGATGTATGGAAAATTTTGAGCTGAAGGCAGTCAAGACCTGGCTGACTCAAGAAAAGTTTTTCTTTCTTTTAACTACGTAAAAGAATTTATACAGGAGGCCTATCAGAAAGAAAGCTACTACCAGAGTTAATTTTTTACCTGAAAGACCTATCTGTATGGCAAGGCAAGTATTTAATTACCAAACATCTACTCTTCTTATTGTCACGGAAATAATTCTTCTCCCCTTGGAAGTCCCAAGCCCCTCTCTGATTCCATAACTCAGGTTGGCACATCAGCCTCAAATGCCCAGCTTGCCCTTGGGTCTCATAACTTTGGGGCTCCCAGACATGTAAAATTAAATCTCTTTCTTCTATTAATATGTCTTATCTCAATTTAGTAATTAGACCAGTGAAAGAACCTAGAAGGGTAAAACTGTTCTTCCCCAATAGGAGTTAAAAAAAAAAAGAAGAAGAAGAAAAAGGAGAACATTGCATGGATTGTAAGGATGAACACACACCTAAGAAATTTAAATTTAAAATTTTCCATAGTGAAACAGCAAGTAAAATTTCCCCACCCTTTTCTTACCTTTCCTTCAGAACATCTGAAATCATAAAGGTTTTCTCTATCTCTTCGAGATGTATGTGAGTCCTTTTAAAAGCTTAATGAGCCTCTTGCCAGTTGTACATCCCTAGGAAGGTCTTTCTTGGGGACCTGAAAGCCATTTTTTTCATATGTGAACATTGGGGAAGATGATGCTCTGCTGCCCTGTATCCTTGGGAATTTAGCTGAGGTGCCAGGCTCAAAGTTGTAACTTCCTGCTTGTCAATAAGATAAATGAATTTTTCTTTTTCCTTGGAAAAAGACAGTTCAGTTCAGTTCAGTCGCTCAGTCGTGTCCAACTCTTCGCGACCCCATGAATTGCAGCACGCCAGGCCTCCCAGTCCATCACCAACTCCCGGAGTTCACCCAAACTCACATCCATCGAGTCGGTGATGCCATCCAGCCATCTCATCCTCTGTCGTCCCCTTCTCCTCCTGCCCCCAATCCCTCCCAGCATCAGAGTCTTTTCCAGTGAGTCAACTCTTTGCATGAGGTGGCCGAAGTATTGGAGTTTCAGCTTTAGCATCATTCCTTCCAAAGAACACCCAGGATCGATCTTCTTTAGAATGGACTGGTTGGATGTCCTTGCAGTTAACATATACGTAATGGATTATGTCTGCCTGACTACATTAAAAGAGTATGATTTCTTTTTGTCTTAACTTCTTTACCATATTGCCTATAATGCACATCATTCTGATTTAATGGTTTTGCAATTAAAAAAAAGAACTGTCTCATTCTTTTTACATTTAATGGAGAAGATTCACTGGGGTGGCAGGAGATTTTATTTTTACTTGTATTTCCTCAGAATCAGATACACTCATTTTTAAAAATAGTTTTTGTTATAAACATAGAGTGGAGGAGAAAGACTGCTGCTGCTGCTGTTAAGTCGCTTCAGTCATGTCCGACTCTGTGCAACCCCATGACAGCAGCCCACCAGGCTCTCCTGTCCCTGGGATTCTCCAGGCAAGAACACTGGAGTGGGTTGCCATTTCCTTCTCCAATGCAGGAAAGTGAAAAGTGAAAGTGAAGTCACTCAGTTGTGTCCAACTCTTAACGACCCCATGGACTGCAGCCTCAGGCTCCTCCGTCCATGGGATTTTCCAGGCAAGAGTATTAGAGTGGGTTGCCATTGCCTTCTCTGGAGAAAGACTAAGCTGTGTTAAAACAAGAAGACTGAATAAAATAAAACAACCAGACTAAGTCACCAAATATGTTCTTTGTCTATTAAAAATGAAGTAAATGTATTTGTACTGGGGCAAGGACAAAGTCTATACAACCAATATGCTATAAACTGGGTGTTGGGAAGCAGAGCTTGAAAAGCTCAGAAAATTCAGAGCTTTTGGTTTTAGCTCAATCCACCTCTGTAGGTTAATAAAAGGAAACTCAATAGTTTCCACATCTAAGCAATCTATTTATTTCACTGACAACTAAAAAGGAATTAAACTTCATGCTAATAAAAATATTTAATTGATGAAGATGGGGGGGGGTATTCTCAAAAACTTAAAAGGCAAAGGAAATACCCACATCAATTAATACATCAAAACATCATTATAGGAATATTCTAAAAAAAAAAAACTCATTCCAAAAAAGCTCACCTAAAGTGATCCTCTATTATCTGTATTATCAGTAATTATCACTTGATTACATTTTTACTTCATCTAGTCTAGCACAAGAATAAAACTTATTGAAGATCAAAATAACATTCATATGCTTCTTCAATGTCAAAAAAACTGCCTGTATAATTAGAAACTTTGGGTTTATAAGCAAAGAGCTCTAATTAAACAACGAACCAAGAGAGCCTTAACTCACACTGGCTAAATTTAAGACAGGCTTCTTCCTGACTCTGGGCCCTGGCCTCTCATAAAGTATTTCCTTTAGAAAAATTGTAAGTTCTTCCTTTTCCCCTCTGCAATGTAGATTTTTTTAAAGGCCTCTTCAGTTCAGTTCAGTCACTCAGTTATGTCTGAATCTTTGCAACCCCATAAACCACAGCACTCAAGGCCTCCCTGTCCATCACCAACTCCTGGAGTTTACCCAGGACTGATTTCCTTTAGGATGGACTGGTTGGATCTCCTTGCAGTCCAAGTGACTCTCAAGAGCCTTCTCCAACACCACAGTTCAAAAGCATCAATTCTTCAGCACTCAGCTTTCTTTATAGTCCAACTCTCACATCCATTCATGACTACTGGAAAAATCATAGCCTTGACTAGACAGACCTTTGTTGACAAAGTAATGTCTCTGCTTTTTAATATGGTATCTAGGTTGGTCATAACTTTCCTTCCAAGGAGTAAGTGTCTTTTAATTTCATGGCTGCAATCACCATCTGCAGTGATTTTGGAGCCCCCCAAAAATAAAGTCTGACACTGTTTCCATTGCTTCCCCATCTACTTGCCATGAAGTAATGGGACCGGATGCCATGATCTTAGTTTTCTGAATTTTGAGCTTTAAGCCAACTTTTTCACTCTCCTCTTTCACTTTCATCAAGAGGCTCTTTAGTTCTTTTTCACTTTCTTTCATAAGGGTGGTGTCATCTGCATATCTGAGGTTATTGATATTTCTCCCGGCAATCTTGATTCCAGCTTGTGCTTCTTCCAGCCCAGCGTTTCTCATGATGTACTCTTCATATAAGTAAATAAGCAGGGTGATAATATACAGCCTTGATATATTCCTTTTCCTATTTGGAACGAATCTGTTGTTCCATGTCCAGTTCTAACTGTTGCCTCCTGACCTGCATATAGGTTTCTCAAGAGGCAGGTCAGGTGGTCTAGTATTCCTATCTCTTTAAGAATTTTCCAGCTTATTGTAATCCACACAGTCAAAGCTGCTTTATAACCCAGGAACACCTCTTTCAAGGACCTCAAAATGTAATCAGCGAGGAAGACAGCGCCCGCATCTCCCAGTCTCTAAGAGGGTAGAAGCCTAACTTCATTAATAGATGCCAATTAAAAAACACGGATGGGGGGCAGTCCTAAGATGGTGGAGGAATAGGACGGGGAGACCACATCCTCCCCCACAAAATCATTGAAAGAACATTTGAACACTGAGAAAATTCACACACACTATAAACCATAAAAAGAGAGACAAAAGAGTTAGGGATGGATACCCCATCCCAGGAGGGAGTCGTAAAAGAAAAGTTTCCAAATACCAGGAAACCCTCTCACTGGCCGGTCTATGGGGACTTTTGGAATCTCAGAAGGCAACATAACAGAAGGAAAAATAAATAAATAAATAAAACCTACAGATTACATGCCTAATGGCAACTCCCAACAGAGAAGTAGCCCAGACTCTCACGTCCCCCACCAGCAAGCAGGGGCTGAACAGGAGGCTCAGGCTGCACTGCATAGGGTAAGAACCGAGCCTGAATGCCCTAAGGGCAATCTGAGGGAGCTAACGTGAGATAGCAACCCAAACTGTGGGATAGCCAGAGACAGAGAGAGAGAGAGAAAAAGAGAGAGAGAGAGAATTTTCCCATGAAAAGCCCTAACCTAAGGCATTGCCGGGCCACTCACAGAACAAATGACTGAGCAAATACCAGAGGAGAGCTAGCCAGCAACAGACTGAACCATCTCTTGCCAGAGGCAGGGATGAAGGTGGGCAACAGCCAGAGCTGGAAAGGGGCAATCTCAGCCCCAGAAATGGCATCCTCTACCAAACTGCGAGCAGGCTCCCAATTGCTAATCAAGTCTCCCTGGGATCCTGGATTGTTGACATCCACCGGGAAGGTCGCAGCCAGAGATCAAATCCCAGAAGAGACACACAGCACCCCTGAGACAGCGCTCCCACTGCGCATCCAGGAAACCAAGCGGCTGGGACGGGGGGATAAGACGCACCACACCTGGGCAGTGTGCACTTGCCAAGCACCTGGTCGCCTGAGCTCCTCGGACATGGGAAGGGCACAAAACGCAGGCCCAACCGAGTCTGCCCCTCTGTGGAGTACCCAAGAACCTGAACCTGAGTGGCTTAGACCTGAGAATGCACAAAACCCAGGGCCCGCTTTAGACAGTGCCCCTGCAGAGCAACCTGGAGTCTAAGCAGTGTACACTGGGAGAGCACACACATCGTGAGTGGGGGCAAACCTAGTGTGGCCAAGACACTGTGAACACTCCCCACACACACCAGTGATATTTGTTTGCAGTGTTCCACCCTCCCCACAGCATGACTGAACAAGTGAGCCTAAATAAGTGACCACTACCGCCTTCTGTTGTCAGGGTGGAAATTAGACACTGAAGAGACCAGCAAACAGAAGAAGTCAAAATAAACAGGGAATCACCTTGGAAGTGACCGGTGCAACAGATTAAAACCCTGTAGGTAGCACCAGCTACATTGGAAGGGGCCTATAGCTCTTGAGAAGTATATGCTGGAACAAGGAATTATCTCAAACTGAATCGACCCCACGCTGCCCTCAACAGCTCCAAAGAAATTCCTAGATATATTTTTACTATTATCATTTTTTAAATTAAAAATTTTTTTTTATTTTTAAATGTTCTATTTCTCCCTTAATTTTCACTTTTATAACCTACTATTACCTTGCAAAAACAAACAAACAAACAAAAAAAAACAACCTATTTTTAAAGCAAACTTCACATATATTTTTTATATTTCTGTGATTTTATTTTTTTTTAACATTGTATTTTTGAGAGTCTAACCTCTGCTCTAGATTTTTAATCTTTGCTTTTTGGTATTTGTTATCAATATTGTACCTTTAAGAATACAATCTTCAGTACCCAATTTACTTAGGAGTGTGATTACTGGCTTGACTGCCGTCTACCCCTTTTGCCTCTCCTTTTTCTCCCTAGGTAACATCTATCTCATCCCTCCCCCTTCTCTTCTCTACCCAACTTGGCGAATCTCTTTGGGTGTTCCAGGCTGTGGAGAACACTTAGGGAACTGATTACTGGTTAGATCTGTCTCTCTCCTTTTGACCCCTCCTCTTCTCCTCCTGGTCACTTCTATCTCCTTCCTCCCTCTTGGCTTCTCTATGTAACTCCATGAACCTCTCTGGGTGTTCCAGGCTGCGGAGAGAACATAGAGATTTGATTACTGGCTAGATTTCTCTCTCCCCTTTTGATTCCCCCTCTTCTCCTGATCACCTCTGTCTCCCTCCTCCCTCTTCTCTTCTCCATGTAACCCAGCGAACCTTTCTGGGTGTTCCTCATTGTGGAGAATGTTTCCTCCATTAACCTAGATGTTTTATCATCAGTGCTCTGTGGATGGAGAGGTCTTGAGTCTACCGTAAGAATAAGACTAAAAACCAGAGGCAGGAGGCTTAAGTCCAAAACCTGAGAACACCAGAGAACTCCTGACTCCAAGGAACATTAATCGATAAAAGCTCATCCAAAATCCTCCATACCTACACTGAAACGAAGCGCCATCCAAGAGCCAACAAGTTCCAGAGCAGTCATACCAAAAACGCAGGAACATAGCCCTGAACTTTAATACACAGGCTGCCCAAGGTCACATCAAACCCACAGACATTTCAAAACTCACTACTGGACACTTAATTGAACTCCAGAGAGAAGAAATCCAGCTCCACCCACCAGAACACTGACGCAAGCTTCCCTAACCAGGAAACCTTGACAACCCACTGGTCCAACCCCACCCACAGGGAGGAACCTCCACAATAAAGAGGAACCACAAACTGCCAGAATACGGAAAGCCCACCCCAAACACAGTAATCTAAACAAGATAAAAAGGCAGAGAAATACTCAGCAGGTAAAGGAACATGATAAATGCCCATGAAACCAAACAAAAGAGGAGGCGATAGGTAGTCTATCTGAAAAAGAATTCAGAATAATGATAAAATGAGCCAAAATCTTGAAAACAAAATGAAGTTACAGATAAATAGCCTGGAGACAAGGATTGAGTAGATGCAAGAAATGTTTAATAAGGTCCCAGGAGAAATAAAAAAAGAGTCAATCAATAACGAATAATGCAATAAGTAGGATCAAAAACACTCTGGAGGGAACCAACAGTAGAATAATGGAGGCCGAAGATAGGATAAGTGAGGTAGAAGATAGAATGGTGGAAATAAATGAAACAGAGAGGGAAAAAGAATCAAGAGAAATGAGCACAACCTCTGAGACCTCTGGAATAATGTCAAACATCCCAACATTTGAATCATAGGAGTCCCAGAAGAAGAAAACAAAAAAAAAAAAAGGCCATGAGAAAATACTTGATAAAATAATGATTGAAAACTTTCCTAAAATGGGGAAGGAAATAATCACCCAAGTCCAAGAAGCCCAGAAAGTCCCTAACAGGATAAACCCAAGGCAAAACATCCCAAGACACATATTAATCAAATGAACAAAGATCAAACACAAAGAACAAATATTAAAAGCAGCAAGGGACAAACAACAAATAACACACAACAGGATCCCCATAATGATAACAGCTTATCTTTCAATAGAAACTCTTCAGGCCAGAAGGGAATGGCAGGACATACTTAAAGTGATGAAAGAGAAAAACCTACAACCCAGATTACTGTACCCAGAAAGGCTCTCATTCAAATATGAAGAAGAAATCAAAAGCTTTACAGACAAGCAAAAGCTGAAATAATTTAGCACCACCAAATCAGCCCTTCAACAAATGCTGAAGGATCTTCTCTAGACAGGAAACACAGAAAAGGTGTATAAACTCGAACCCAAAACAACAAAGTAAATGGCAACGGATCATACTTATCAATAATTACCTTAAATGTAAATGGCTTGAATGCCCCAACCAAAAGACAAAGACTGGCTGAATGTATTAAAAAACAAGACCCCTATATATGCTGTCTACAGGAAACCCACCTCAAAACAAGGGACACATACAGACTGAAAGTGAAGGGCTGGAGGAAGATATTTCATGCAAATGGAAACCAAAAGAAAGCAGGAATAGCATCCCTCATATCAGACAAAATAGACTTTGAAATAAAGGCTGTGAAAGAGACAAAGATGACACTACATAATGATCAAAGGATCAATCCAAGAACAAGATATAACAATTATAAATATATATGCACACAACATAGGAGCACTGCAATATGTAAAACAAACGCTAACAAGTATGAAAGGGGAGATTAACAATAATACAATAATAGTGGGAGACTTTAATACCACACTCACACCTATTGATAGATAAACTAAACAGAAAATTAGCAAGGAAACACAAACCTTAAATGATACAATGGATCAGTGAGACCTAATTGATATCTCTTGGACATTTCACCCCAAAACAATGAATTTCACCTTTTTCTCAAGTGCACACGGAACCTTCTCCAGGATACATTACATCCTGGGCCATAAATCTAGCCCTAGTAAATTTAAAAAAAAAAAAAAGAAATCATTCCGAATATTTTTTCTGATCACAATAGAGTAATATTAGATGTCAACTACAGGGGAAAAAAAAAAAAAACATTAAAAATTCCAACATATGGAGGCTAAGCTAAACGCTTCTGAATAACCAACAAATCACAGAAGAAATCAAAAAAGAAATCAAAATATGCATAGAAATAAATGAAAATGAAAACACAACAATCCAAAACCTATGGGACACTGTAAAAGCAGTGCTAAGGGGAAGGTTCATAGCAATACAGGCTTACCTCAAGAAACAAGAAAAAAGTCAAATAAGTAACCAAACTCTACACCTAAAGCAACTAGAAAAGGAAGAAATGAAGAACCCCAGGGTTAGTAGAAGGAAAGAAACCATAAAAATGAGGGCAGAAATAAATGTAAACACACACACACACACACACACACACACACACCATAGCAAAAATCAACAAAGCCAAAAGCTGGTTATTTGAAAGGATAAATAAAATTGACAAACCATTAGCCAGACTCATCAAGAAACAAAGGGAGAAAAATCAAATCAATAAAATTAGAAATGAAAATAGAGAAATCACAACAGACAACACAAAAATACAAAAGATCATAAGAGACTACTATCAGCAAGTCTATGCTGGTATAATGGACAACGTGGAAGAAATGAACAAATTCTTAGAAAAGTGCAACTTTCCAAAACTGAACCAGGAAGAAATAGAAAATCTTAACAGACACATCATAAGTATGGAAATTGAAACTGTAATCAGAAATCTTCCAGAAAACAAAAGCCCAGGACCAGACGGCTTCACAGCTGAATTCTTCCAAAAATTTAGAGAAGAGCTAACACCTATCCTACTCAAACTCTTCCAGAAAATTGCAGAGGAAAGTAATTTTCCAAACTCATTTTATGAGGCCACCATCACCCTAATACCAAAACCTGACAAAGATGTCACAAAAAAAGAAAACTACAGGCCAATATCACTGATGAACATAGATGCAAAAATCCTTAACAAAATCCTAGCCAACAGAATCCAACAACACATTAAAAAGATCATACATCATGACCAAGTGGGCTTTATCCCAGGGATGCAAGGATCCTTCAATATCTGCAAATCAATCAATGTAATACACCACATTAGCAAATTGAAAGATAAAAACCATATGACTACCTCAATAGATGCAGAGAAAGCCTTTGACAAAATTCAACATCCATTTATGATAAAAACCCTCCAGAAAGCAGGAATAAAAGGAACATACCTCAACATAATTAAGCTATATATGACAAACCCACAGCAAACATTATCCTCAATGGTGAAAAAGCATTGAAAGCATTTCCCCTAAAGTCAGGAACAAGACAAGGATGCCCACTCTCACCACTACTATTCAACATGGTTTTGGAAGTTTTAGCCACAGCAATAGAGAAGAAAAGGAAATAAAAGGAATCCAGATTGGAAAAGAAGAAGTAAAATTCTCACTGTTTACAGATGACATGATCCTCTACATAGAAAACTCTAAAGACGCCTCCAGAAAATTACTAGAGCTAATCAATGAATATAGTAAATTTGCAGGATATAAAATTAACACACAGAAATGCCTTGCATTCCTATACACTAACAATGAGAAAACTGAAAGAGAAATTAAGGAAACAATTCCATTCACTATTGCAACAAAAAGAACAAAATATTTAAGAATAAATCTAAAGAAACAAAAGACCTATATATAGAAAACTATAAAGTGAAAGTGAAGTCGCTTAGTCGTGTCCGACTCTGCAACCACATGGACAATAGCCTGCACCAGGTTCCTCCATCCATGGGATTTTCTAGGCAAGAGTACTGGAGTGGGTTGCCATTTCCTTCTCCAGGGAATCTTCCTGACCCAGGGATCGAACCCAGGTCTCCCACATTGTAGACAGATGCTTTACCATCTGAGCCACCAGGGAAGTCCAGAAAACTATAAAACACTGATTAAAGAAATCAAAGATGACACAAATAGATGGAGAAATATACCATGTTCATGGATCGGAAGAATCAATATAGTGAAAATGAGTATACTACCTAAAGCAATCTATAGATTCAATGCAATCCCTATCAAGCTACCAACAGTGTTTCTCACAGAACTAGAACAAATAATTTCACAATTAGTATGGAAATACAAAAAACCTCGAATAGCCAAAGCAATCTTGAGAAAGAAGAATGGAACTGGAGGAATCAACCTGCCTGACTTCAGGCTATACTACAAAGCTACAGTCATCGAGACTGTATGGTACTGGCACAAAGACAGAAATATAGATCAATGGAACAAAATAGAAAGCCCAGAGATAAATCCACGCACCTATGGACACCTTATCTTTGACAAAGGAGGCAAGAATATACAATGGAGAAAAGACAATCTCTTTAACAAGTGGTGCTGGGAAAACTGGTCAACCACTTGTAAAAGAATGAAACTAGAACACTTTCTAACACCATACACAAAAATAAACTCAAAATGGATCAAAGATCTAAACGTAAGACCAGAAACTTTAAAACTCCCAGAGGAAAACGTAGGCAAAACTCTCGACATAAATCACAGCAGGATCCTCTATGACCCACCTCCAAGAGTAATGGAAATAAAAGCTAAAACAAACAAACGGGACCTAATTAAACTTAAAAGCTTTTTCACAAAGAAGGAAACTATAAGCAAGGTGAAAAGGCAGCCTTCAGAATGGGAGAAAATAATAGCAAATGAAGCAACTGACATGTTGTCCATCAGCAGACAAATGGATATGAAAGCTGTGGTACATATACATAATGGAATATTACTCAGCCATTAAAAACAATACATTTGAATCAATTCTAATAAGGTGGATGAAACTGGAGCCTATTATACAGAGTGAAGTAAGCCAGAAGGAAAAACACCAATAGAGTATACTAATGCATATATATGGAATTTAGAAAGATGGTAATGATGACCCTATATGTGAGACAGCAAGAGACACAGATGAATACAACAGTCTTTTTGACTCTGTGGGAGAAGATGAGGGTGGGATGATATGAAAGAATAGCATTGAAACATGTATATTATCATATGTGAAACAGATCGCTAGTCCAGGTTTGATGCATAAGACAGGGTGCTCAGGGCTGGTGCACTGGGATGACCCTGAGGGATGGAATGGGGAGGAAGGTGGGAGGGGGTTCAGAATTGAGAACGCATGTACACCCATGGCTGATTCATGTCAATGTATGGCAAAAACCACCACGATATTGTAAAGTAATTAGCCTCCAATTAAAATAAATAAATTTAAAAAAATAAAATAAAACACAAGACCATTTTAAAAATAAATAAATAAAAGTTCTTTATACATTAAAAAAAATAAATGGGTGCTGAATTTTGTCAAAGGCTTTTTCTGTACCTACTGAGATTATCATATGGTTTTTATCTTTCAACTTGTTAATATGGTGTATCACCATGATTGATTTGCATATATTGAAGAATCCTTGCATCTCAGGAATAAACCCAACTTGATCATGGTGTATGAGCTTTTTGATGTGTTGCTGAATTCTGTTTGCTAAAATTTTGTTGAGGATTTTTGCGTCTATGTTCATCAGTGATATTGGCCTGGTGTTTTTTTGTGTGTGCTGTCTTTGTCTGGTTTTGGTATCCAGGTGATGATGGCCTTGTAGAATGAGTTTGGAAGTGTTCCTTTATCTGCAACTTTCTGAAAGAGTTTTAGAAGGATAGGCATTAGCTCTTCTCTAAATGTTTGATAGAATTCTCCTGTGAAGCTATCTGGTCCTGGGCTTTTGTTTTTAGGGAGGAAAGGCAGAGGAACCAGAGATCAAATTGCCAACATCCACTGGATCATGGAAAAAGCAAGAGAGTTCCAGAAAAACATCTATTTCTGCTTTATTGACTATGCCAAAGCCTTTGATTGTGTGGATCACAATAAACTGTGGAAAATTCTGAAAGAGATGGGAATACCAGACCACCTGATCTGCCTCTTGAGAAATTTGTATGCAGGTCAGGAAGCAACAGTTAGAACTGGACATGGAACAACAGACTGGTTCCAAATAGGAAAAGGAGTTCATCTAGGCTGTGTATTGTCACCCTGTTTATTTAACTTATATGCAGAGTACATCATGAGAAATGCTGGACTGGAAGAAACACAAGCTGGAGTCAAGACTGCCGGGAGAAATATCAATAACTTCAGATATGCAGATGGCACCACCCTTATGGCAGAAAGTGAAGAGGAACTAAAAAGCCTCTTGATGAAAGTGAAAGTGGAGAGTGAAAAAGTTGGCTTAAAGCTCAACATTCAGAAAATGAAGATCGTGCCATCCGGTCCCACCACTTCATGGGAAATAGATGGGGAAAGAGTGGAAACAGTGTCAGACTTTATTTTTCTGGGCTCCAAAATCACTACCGATGGTGACTGCAGCCATGAAATTAAAAGACGCTTACTCCTTGGAAGGAAAGTTATGACCAACCTAGATAGCATATTCAAAAGCAGAGACATTACTTTGCCAACAAAGGTTCGTCTAGTCAAGGCTATGGTTTTTTCTGTGTGAGAGTTGGACTGTGAAGAAGGCTGAGCGCCGAAGAATTGATGCTTTTGAACTGTGGTGTTGGAGAAGACTCTTGAGAGTCCCTTGGACTGCAAGGAGATCCAACCAGTCCATTCTGAAGGAGATCAGCCCTGGGATTTCTTTGGAAGGAATGATGCTGACACTGAAACTCCAGTAGTTTGGCCACCTCATGCAAAGTTGACTCATTGGAAAAGACTCTGATGCTGGGAGGGATTGGGGGCAGGAGGAGAAGGGGACAACAGAAGATGAGATGGCTGGATGGCATCACTGACTCGATGGACGTGAGTCTCAGTGAACTCCGGGAGTTGGTGATGGATAGGGAGGCCTGGCGTGCTGCAATTCATGGGGTCACAAAGAGTCGGACATGACTGAGCGACTAATTTGATCTGATCTGATCTTGATCACAGCTTCAATTTCAAATTGAATCAAATTTCAAATTGAATCAAATCACAGCTTGTAATTGGGTTGTTCATAATTTCTATTTCTTCCTGGCTCAGTGTTGGAAGATTAAACTTTTCTAAGAATCTGTCCGTTTCTTCCAGATTATCTTATAATCCTTTGCATTTCTGCATTGTCTGTAACCTCTCCTTTTTCATTTCTAATTTTGTTGATTTGATTCTTCTCCCTTTTTTTCTTGATAAGTCTGCCTAAAGGCTTGTCAATTTTGTTTATCTTCTCAATGAACCAGCTTTTAGCTTTATTAATCTTTACTACTGTTTCTTTCTTTTCTTTTTCATTTATTTCTGCTTGGATCTTTATGATTTATTTCCTTCTACTAATTTTGCGGGGTTTTGGTTCTTCTTTTTCCAGTTGTTTTAGGTATAAAGTTAGTTTGTCTATTCAGTGTTTTTCTTATTTCTTGAGGTAGGATTGTATTGCTATAAATTTCCCTCTTAGAACTGTTTTTGCTGCATCTTAAGGGTTTTGAGTTGTTCTGTTTCTGTTGTCACTTGTTTCTAGAAATTTTATTTCCCTTTTGATTTCTTCAGTAACCTGTTGTTTATTTAGAAACATGTTGTTTAATCTCCATGTGTTTGTGTTTCTTATAGTTTTTTTTTTCTTGTAATTGATATCTAGTTGCATAGATTTGTGGTTGGAGAAGACACTTGATATGATTTTAATTTTCTTAAATTTACTGAGGTTTGATTTGTGACCCAAAATTTGGTCTATCCTGGAGAATGTTCCATGTGCACTTGAGAAGGTGTATTCTTCTGCATTTGGATGGAATGTCCTGAAGATATCAATGAGATCCATATCATCTAATGTATCATTTAAGACTTGTGTTTCCTTATTAATTTTCTCTTTTGATGATCTGTCCATTGGTATGAGTGGGGTGTTAAAGTCTCCTACAATTACTGTGTTACTGTCAATTTCTCCTTTTATGTCAGTTAGTGTTTGTCTTATGTATTGAGGTGCTTCTATGTTGCATGCATAGATATTTATAATTGTTATGTCTTCCTCTTGGATTGATCATTATGTAGTGTCCATCCTTATCTCCTGTAATAATCTTTAAGTCTATGTCATTTGATATGATGATTGATACTCCAGCTTTCTTTTGCTTCCCACTTGTATGAAATATATTTTTCCATCCTCTCACTTTCAGTCTATATGTATCTTGAGATCTGAAGTGGGTTTCTTATAGACAGCATATATATGGGTCTTGTTTTTATCCATTCAGCCAGTCTATGTCTTTTGGTTGGAGCATTTAATCTGTTTACATTTAAAGTAATTATAAACCAACACAGTATTGTAAAGCAATTATCCTTCAATTAAAAATAAATAAATTTTAAAAATAAAAAATTTTTTTAAATAAATAAAAGATCAAGTAATTATTTATATATATGTTCCTATTACCATTTTCTTAATTGTTTGGGGTTGATTTTGTAGATCTTTATCTTCTCTTGTATTTCTTGACCATTTAAGTCCATTTAACATTTGCTTTAAAGCTGGTTTGGTGGTACTGAATTCTCTTAACTTTCACTTGTCTGAAAAGCTTCTAATTTCTCCATCAATTTTTAATGAGATCCTTGCCAGGTACAATAATCTTGGTTGTAGATTTTCCCCTTTCAGTACTTTAAATATATCCTGCCATTCCCTTCTGGCCTGCAAAGTTTCTGCTGAAACATCAGCTGTTAAGTGAATGGGGTTTCCCTTGTATATTACTTGTTGCTTTTCCCTTGCTGATTTTAATATTATTTCTTTGTGTTTAGTCCTTGTTATTTTGATTAGTATGTGTCTTGGCATGTCTCCTTGGGTTTATCCTGCATGGGACTCTTTGAACCTCTTGGACTTGATTATTTCCTTTTCGATGTTGGGGAAATTTTCAACTATAACTTCTTCAAAATTTTTCTCATACCCTTTCTTTTCCTCTTCTTTTTCTGGGACGCCTATAATTTGAATGTTGGTGCGTTTGATATTGTCCCAAAGGTCTCTGAGACTATCCTCAGTTCTTTTCATTCCTTTTACCTTATTATGCTCTTTAGAAGTTATTTCCATAATTTTATCTTCCAGCTAACTGATTCATTCTTCTACTTCAGATATTCTGCTATTGATTCTTTCTAGAGTATTTTTAACTTCAGTAATTGTGTTGTTTGTCTCTGTATGTTTATTCTTTAATTCGTCTAGGTTTTTGTTAATTGAGTCTTGCATTTTCTCCACCCTGTTTTCAAGGTTTTTGATCATCTTTACTACCATTATTCTGAATTCTTTTTCAGGTATTTTTCCTATTTCTTCTTCATTTATTTGGCATTTCTACTTTGTTCCTTCATTTGTGTTGTATTTCCCTGCCTTTTCATTATTTTTTTTAACTTATTGTGTTTGAGGTCTCTTTTTCCCAGGCTTCAAGGTTGAATTCTTTCTTCCTTTTGGTTTCTACCCTCCTAAGGTTGGGATGCTGAGGCAGAAACTCCAATACTTTGGCCACCTCATGCGAAGAGTTGACTCATTGGGGAAGACTCTGATGCTGGGAGGGATTGGGGGCAGGAGGAGAAGGGAATGACAGAGGATGAGATGGCTGGATGGCATCACTGACTCCATGCACATGAATTTGGGTGAACTCCGGGAGTTGGTGATAGACAGGGAGGCCTGGTGTGCTGCAATTCATGGGGTTGCAAAGAGTTGGACATTACTGAGCGACTGAACTGAACTGAACTGAAGGTTGGTCCAGTGGGTTGTGTAAGCTTTGTATAGGGTGATATTTGTGCTGAATTTTTTTGTTTGTTTGCTTTTCCTCTGATGTTCAGGGCTGTGTGAGGTGGTAATCCTGTCTGCTGGGTTTGTATTTTTGTTTTGTTTGTTGTTTAGATGAGGCATCCTGCACAGGGTGCTACTGGTGGTTGGGTGATGAAGGGTCTTGTATTTAAGTGTTTTCCTTTGGGTGAGTTCCCACTATATGATACTCCCTAGGGTTAGTTCTCTAGTAGTCTAGTGTCTTGGAGTCAGTACTCCCACTCCAAAGGCTCAGGGCTTGATCTCTGGTCAGAAACGAAGATTCCACAAGTGGTTTGTTATGTCATTGAGTGAGATTAAAACAAATACCCAAAAATAAGAATCCAAAGATGAACCCCAGACAAATGGCAGTTACAAAATCAGGCAAATAATAATTAAAATAATGGAATATACACATACACATATACACCCATAAGCAAAATCAAAACAGTCCAACAAAAATAAAGTACAGTAGATTGACCTGGTGAAAAAAGGAAATAAAAAATTATATCTACCAGTTAAGAACCAAACTAATGAAAGCACAAGCTGGGAAACAAAACTAAAGCAAGGTGCCAAGCAGGGAATAAATCAGTGAAAACAAGACTAACAAATATATTGAGAGGAAAGGAAGAAAGAAGACATAGATAAAGAATATTTACATATATTAAATTTTAACTGCAAGGGGACATGAACAGTGGGAAAAGCAAACAAAGGAGTAAATGTAGAAAAAATAATAATAGGTTTAAAGAATTAAAAATTAAGATTAAAACGATAAAAGAAAAAGAAGTTAAAAAAAAAAAGGAAATCTCCACAGAACTGCAAAAGCCCAATGTAGTGGCAGACGTTTATAACAACAATAAATAATGTGATTGAGAGAAAAAATATAAAAGCTCAAAAACTTAATTAGATTTCATAGTGCCAATAACAGAGAGGGCAATGGCAACCCACTCCAGTACTCTTGCCTGGAAAATCCCATGGACAGAGGAGCCTGGTGGGCTGCAGTACAGGGGATCGCTAAGAGTCAGACACGACTGAGCGACTTCACTTTCACTTTTCACTTTCATGCATTGGAGAAGGAAATGGCAACCCACTCCAGTGTTCTTGCCTGGTGAATCCCAGGGACGGCAGAGCCCGGTGGGCTGCCGTCTATGGGGTCGCACAGAGTCAGACATGACTGAAGCGACTTAGCAGCAGCAGCAGCAGTGCCAATAAAACTGACAACTACAACGTGGAGGGGTTGGGGGGGCGGTGAGGGGAAAAAAATAAAAAGATAAAAGTTTTTTTAAAAAATCCAAAAGAAAGTCAAAACATAAGAATAATAAATGTCTTTCTTGAGTCACTGCTGTCAGAGCGCTTTCCCTCACTGGAAGTCACAGTCCACCTCATCTCCCTAGGGTGGCCTCCAACACTGTGCTGCTCTCTGGAGCTGCTGTGGGGGCAGTTCAGCTGCTAATCTGGTCCTACTCCTGTGTGTTCTTGCCTCCAATGTCCACAGATATCAGAACTCGTGCATTTTTTCTTTTGTGGGAGCTCTCAGTGACCTTTTATATATTCCATAGACACAGAGCCTGCCTAGTTACCACATGGATTTAATCTGCAGCTTGTACAGCTGGTGGGAAGGTTTTGAGTCTTCTTCCTTAGCCACTCTGCCCCTGGGATTCAACTGTGGTTTTATTTCCACCTCTGCATGTGGGTCATCCACTAAGGTTTGCTCCTGAGGCTGCCATGGAGGACTTAGGTCTGCCCCAGTGAGGGCCAGGTGTGGAGGTGGTGCTGCTGCTTGGGTCTCAGGGGTTCTGGTAGCACCAGGTACTCAGGGGAGTTGGCAGCTAGGGAAGCAGGAACTATAGTGCTCTAGAAGGGTATAGCAATCAGTATTGACCAATGCACTGCAGCTTTCTTGCCTGGAGAACTCCCCTGATAGAGAAGACTGGTAGGCCACAGTCCACAGGGTCGCAAAGAGTTGAACACAACCTAAGTGATTCTGCATGCATAGACGCAAGACTTTTTTTGCCTTTGACAGCTCTGCCCCAATGAGAGTTGAGCATGAAGGTGGCGCAGCTTCTTGGCTTGCGGGGATCCTGGCAGCGCCAAGTGTACAAGGATACGGACTGCCTCCACCACTGGAATTATGGCCCTATCAGAGTCTTTTTTTGAGCCTCTTATAGGTACACAATCAGATGGCCTTTTTGGCCAGTCTTTCTCCTTAGCTCTGCCCATTCCAATACTTAGAGGGCTCCCTTGCCTGGGGCCCTTCTTTGTTGTTCAGAGCACCAGGCACATAGAGGGGGCCCCTGGCTGGGGTCCTACTTTGTAGATCTGCACATCAGGCACTTAAAGGGGCACCCTTGGTGGGGTCCTACTCTGTAGTTTGGCACATCAGTCACCTAAAGGAGTACCCTGGGTGGAGTCCTACTCTGTAGTTCAGTGCGTCAGGTGTTTGGTGCTCCAGCCTATCTGTTGTCCAGCTGCCAATGCTGGCATGTGGGAAGAGAGAGGCTATGGTGATAGCTCCACCCCGTACACGTGACTCAGCATTATCGCCTTCCTTCCACGGCTGCCTGGCTTTTCTCCACGGTCATTTCCCACCACAATCTCCTCCCTCCCATCCCTTCCATCCATCTCTCTGCAGTCAACAGCAGCCCTCACCCTGGGATTGTTCCACAATCCCTAAACTCTAGCTCCCAGCCACTGTACCTTCTAGATGACCTGCGTCCCTGTCCGGCCTCCGTATGGTTGTGGCAAGGACTTTCTGATTCTCATTCCATTTAGGCTGCCACGGATCAGCTGTTTCACTCTCAGCCTTAAATATTCCTCCTCTGACTCAGACAATTGCCCCAATGTGGGGATTGGACCCCTGCTTCATTTCCCCTACCAGCCGAGGGCAGGTCCAGTCCTACTAACACTCCTGTTTTACCGCCTAGTTCCTTAATCCTCCTGAGTTTTCATGGTTCTATATATTCTTTTCCACTGATCAGGTACTCCTGTCCGTTCTCAGCTGGTGTTCCGCATGCACTGACCTTCACTTTTAAGTTTGGCCGTCCATGCTACAAGACTTTTCTTTAAACACACTATAGATTCTGAAGATGTCCAGTATAACCAATGTTTTCCTAATATGTTTGAGAAAATACGGCTTTCAGATCTAGAAAGCTCCAAGTAAAGACTTTAAGTATTCCTTCCTGATTCAGTAAATTTTCCTATATCTCAAGCTAAGTTGGTTTCTTTTTTAACTGTCCTCATAGCAAAGTGACTAAGTGAAAATTGCTCAGTCATGTCTGATTCTTTGCGACCCCATGGAATATACAGTCCATGGAATTCTCCAGGCCAGAATACTGGAGTGGATAGCCTTTCCCTTCTCCAGGGGATCTTCCCAACCCAGGGATCGAACCCAGGTCTCCCACATTGCAGGCAGATTCTTTACCAACTGAGCCACAAAGGAAGTCTTGAAGGACTTTATCCTCCAACTCATTCAGTTACAGATAACTATGCCCATGATAAAGTTTTAAGTCCACTAGAGGTCTAAAGATTCCAAAGCAAAGGATAAAAAACAGGAGAGTCCATGGACCTCCAGCAATCAAGCCATGAAAGTAATCATGAATTAATATCTATCAATGTGTATATATCAGTGTGTACATATCCATGGACTTTATTATATCCACTCCCCAAACTCTAGTTTCTCTCAAACATTTGGCACTGAAAAGAACAGATGAATTAAATTACAGATAGACTAAAGCCAATTCATGCAAATGATTCTGCCACCGCTCTCTCCCTGACCCTAAAGACAGTGAGGAAGGACATTAGAAGAAAATAAGATGCTTGGTGCTACTCAAACCTTCCTGAGAAACAGGGATAACAGGATAAATCTGAAGCCAATAGTCTGTAATGGTATAAACAAACTGATGATGATGATGATGATATAGGAAGAAGATATATATGGGAAAAAATTCCCAGAGCTACAAAAATTATTTTTGCTACCAGAGATGAATGAACAAGTGTCAAAGAGCAGGGCATCTGTAACAAGCTTCTCCTGAGACCCACAAATTGTAACAGTGGCTGAAAAATTATTCATTCCAAATATTTAACATACCATGAACTTTATAGTCTTAAATTAAAGCATATGAATCTATGCTATTTTTCAGTCAATAAATTTTTTGTGGATCTGATCTAAGTTGTTCAATATTTTAGTACTTTATGAATTATTAAGACTAAACGTATTTGTGCATTATTGCCTGAAAATAAATCATTACAAAGTCTATGCTGTAAAAAGAACCCAATGCCTGCAAGAGATAGATTAAAAGTGATTAATGATTCTCTCAGTTGAGTATTATCATTTGCTATAATTGAATTACTTTAAGAATTTGGCCCAGTATGTACTATTATTAAATATATACAGAACAGTACAAGTAAAACATGCCAAGGAAACAATATCTTTGACCTTCAAAAATCCACAGTTTAATTACTTAACCAATCCAATTTATGATCAACAATGCAGAAAAGCCTCTCAGTGTGGGATTCAAATATGTGCCCTATGTACTGTACACATTTGAGTACTCCAAATCATTTCTTCAACCTGCTGTATATTATGACACAGCAAACATTTCCCACTGCTATCATTTAAATTTTGGGTGCTACTTATACCTAACTATTATAGTTTTTCTCAAAATAACTTACTTTCACAGTTAGAAAATTATTATATCTTTGTCATTGGTTATTTGGGGTAGGGAGGGCAATTTTCACTTAATGTAGTTTCAATTTTATATAGCTTTTTTCAATTAATTAAAGAAAATTATTCATACTATAAAAGTGTAGAATATACAGTAATATAATTGGATAGGTCACCTTAAGATAACACTGTTGATTTACAAGATTAACAGCTTGAATTTCCCTTACTAAATATGTTCCTCAGATACACTTTTCCTCCCAAACTTGACAGGTTTTTGTATCTTTGTAACAAGGATTTTACTTTCAGCTTTCACTTTTTTAGTGAGTTTATTGAGCTATATTTTACATACGGTAAAACTCACCCATTTCGAGTCTACAATTCAGTGTTCTTAGTAATTTTACCAAGTGGTAAAACCACCATCACAAATTATTTTTATTGCATTTTCATTCCACCAATAAGATCTCTTACGTTCGTGAATAATTCCTTTCTCACCTCCAGTCCCGGTAAATTACTAATTTACTTTCTGTATTATAAACCTGTCTTTTCTGGACATCTGAGATAAAATACAAGTCTAATACCTAATCAGCTGGGGAGAAAAGAGTTAAAGCAACTGAATGGGTTTCATTTCTCTCCTCATTTTGTGGGGAAAGGGTGACTCTCCTGGGGAAAGAAGGCCTATGTCGTGGTCTAATTTCCTAAAAAAAAATGTTGATAACTGTATGATCTGGTAAATAAAATACTGGTATTTGATAAAAGGAGAGCCCTTATCTCTGAAATACTATGAGGAAGATGTATATGATTGAATGTCGTTTACGGTATTAAACATAGGATCTATAAATTTATTGGGAAAAACATCACATACATAAAGTGGCCATCAGGGTATTAAATGGATATATTCCATATTCATAGCCTTTAGATTATACTCTACCCACTTATTTAACTTATATGCAGAGTACATCATGAGAAACTCTGGGCTGGAAGAAGCACAAGCTGGAATCAAGATTGCCAGGAGAAATATCAATAACCTCAGATATGCAGATAATACCACCCTTATGGCAGAAAGTGAAGAGGAACTAAAGAACCTCTTGATGAAAATGAAAGAGAGTGAAAAAGTTGGCTTAAAGCTCAACATTCAGAAAACTAAGCTCATGGCATCTGGTCCCATCACTTCATGGGAAATAGATGGGGAAACAGTGGAAACAGTTGCTGACTTTATTTATTTATTTATTTATTTTTTGCCTCCAAAATCACTGCAGATGGTGATTGCAACCATGAAATTAAAAGATGCTTGCTCCTTGGAGGAAAGTTATCACCAACCTAGATAGCATATTCAAAAGCAGAGACATTACTTTGCCAACAAAGGTCCATCTAGTCAAGGCTATGGTTTTTCCTGTGGTCATGTATGGATGTGAGAGTTGGACTGTAAAGAAAACTGAGAGCCGAAGAATTGAGGCTTTTGAACTGTGGTGTTGGAGAAGACTCTTGAGAGTCCCTTGGACTGCAAGGAGATCCAACCACTCCATTCTAAAGGAGATCAGTCCTGGGTGTTCATTGGAAGGACTGATGCTAAAGTTGAAACTCCAATACTTTAGCCACCTCACACAAAGAGTTGACTCATTGGAAAAGACTCTGATGCTGGGAGGGATTGGGGGCAGGAGAAGAAGGGGATGACAGAGGATGAGATGGCTGGATGGCATCACCAACTCGATGGACATGAGTTTGGGTGAACTCTGGGAGCTGGTGATGTACAGGGAGGCCTGGCATGCTGCAGTTCATGGGGTTGCAAAGATTCGGACACGACTGAGTGACTGAACTGAACTGAACAAAGCCCTTAGCCAAAAATTGAGCACAGTTGAGTCTGCCCATTTCTTCCCATTACAGGATTCTAATAGGCAAGACCAGCATTCGCTCCAAGTTCTCCACTAAATTTGCCAATATCTGCATTACTGGCTAAGGTTTTTCCCTATCCATTTCTGCTTCCTTCCTCAATTCCTTTCATTGGTGTTAGATTTGCATCATGGTCTGAAACCTTGCCTAATTAATGGTTCTTGCCCTTTTTGTCTTCTACAGGTATTACCTACTAATATAAGGCTTATGAAAGTAAATAGTGAAGTCACTCAGTTGTGCCTATTTGCGACCCCATGGACTATACAGTCCATGGAATTCTCCAGGCCAGAATACTGGAGTATGTAGCCATTCCCTTCTCCCGGGGATCTTCCCAACCTAGGAATTGAACTGTGGTCTCCTGGATTGAAGGTGGATTCTTTACCAGTTGAGCTACCGGGGAAGCATATTAAGGCTTATAATGGACTGAATTATGTCTCTATGTCTCCCTCAAATTCATGCATTGAAGCTCTAACCCTCAGTGTGACTGTATTTGGAGATAGGATCTTTAAGGAGGTAAAGTTAAAGGGGGTAATAAGGGTGGGGTCCTAATTCAATATGACAGGTGTCCTTATAGAAGAAGAAAAGACACAGAAAAAGGGCCATGTGAGGACACAGGGAGAAGACAGCCATCTGCAAGCCAACAGCAGGGCCTCTGGAGAAAACAAACCTGCCAACACCTAGATGTTTGACTTCCAGCCTCCAGAACTGTGAGAAAATTAATTTCTTTAATTAGTTTGTCACCAAATCCCTGTCATTTTGTTATGGCAGCCCTGAGTAATACAAATCTCCACAGTCCTAACTCACTCTCAGCAATGCTTCCCAAATAATCCAAAAGATATATTCTCCAAGAGTAGATCATAACATATCAATCTAATTAAAGATTGATTCCCCAATTCATGAGATCAAGCTAAGAGAAATTCCTTTTCATTGCAATAAATTTGCCTTTCTGGAGACACACAAATTATGGCTATGATATAAGCTACCCTTAATATTGCCTCTCATCCCCTTGAGAGCCAGTGGGTAAGAAATTCTAGCCAAAGAAGTAATTAAAAAGCAGCTGTTTCTCACTGCTCAAGTCTGCATTCCAAGCATGCCAACAGTGGGGTTGTACAGGTGCATCCATTCTAATAGTCTGCAGGTCCCCAAGATACTGGGGTTTTCTTTGTCTAATTGGAAGAATAGCTTTCACCTGCCTTTCTCATCAGCTGCAACAGTAGTTACACAAAATGTTAATAACTAACATACTTATCATGTTGACTCAGACACACTGTCCCAGAGAGAAGACAATCAGGAAATCACTTTGGTAGTGTCACTCAGCTCCTAAAGGTGTATATCCAAAAGTCAAGATATATCCAAAAGTCAAGATATATATATCCAAGATATATCCAAAAGTCAAGAAATCTAGGCATATTAATACTGTCTCTGAAAGTAGGGGCTGTAATGGCCAAGGGGGAAAAAAATGTGTATTCTACATCCAACGGAGTGGCTAAAATTAAAAAGACTGACAACATAACATTTTGACAAAAATGTAGAGCACCTAGAACTCTCGTGCTTTTCTAGTTGGGGGTATAAAGTGATACAACCTTTTGAAAAATGTCTGGCAGTTACTTGTAGAACTAAAATGTATGTATACCTATCCTATAACCCAGAAATTCTGTTTCTTAGTATTTAGAGTAATGAAAAGATATATTCATTATAGCTTTATAAATAATAGCCAAAGACTGGAAACAACTCGTGTACATAAGGAGAATTAATAAACAAACTGTGCTGTATTCATAGAATGTATACTCAGAAGTGAAAAGGAAAAAACTAACAATACCCACAGCAACACAAGTGAATTTCAAACCCATAATGCTGGCTGAAAAAGCCTTATCTAAAAGTGCACATAATGTATGATCTTATTTATGTGGAGTTCTAGGAAAGCTAATTCATAATTTTTAAAAACTGTAAAATGATTGCCTCTTTGGTGGGAAGCAGGACAGGGCTTGACTACAAACAGACCCAAGGATACTTTCCGAGTATCATAATGAGCCACATCTTAATAGAGATTCAGTTTATGTAGGTAAATACATTGGATAAAGTCAGAAAGCATAATTTAATCTTTATGAATTTTATTACATGTACATTTTACCTCTATAGTAAAAAACTCTAAAAATATATTCAACTATAGTTAAAGATATGCATTGTTAAAATATTTAGTGAGAAACATACTGACATCTGCAGTATACCTCAAAATGAATCAAAAAAGACAGATTGCTGACAGAGATGAATGTAATATACAATACAGTAATACAATGAAAACCTAATGGTAGAAGCTAAATTTACTAAATTTTATATACTGAAATGTTGCATATGTAAAAGCCAACTATATTCTTTTTCAAACACAGTGCTGCTGCTGCTGCTAAGTCGCTTCATTTGTATCCGACTCTGTGCGACCCCAGAGACTGCAGTCCACCAGGCTCCCCCGTCCCTGGGATTCTCCAGGCAAGAACACTGGAGTGGGTTGCCATTTCCTTCTCCAATGCATGAAAGTGAAAAGTAAAAGTGAAGTCACTCAGTCGTATCTGACTCTTAGTGACCCCATGGACTGCAGCCTACCAGGCTCCTCCGTCCATGGGATTTTCCAGGCAAGAGTACAGAGTGGAGTGCTATTGCCTTCTCCATTCAAACACAGTATTGGAACCTAATTTAAAGTGCTGTATTATACACAGTAGCATCTGCTAGCTTACTATCTGTGTCCATGCTAACTTGCTTCAGTCATGTCTGATTCTTTGCGACCTATGGACTGTAGCCCACCAGGCTGCTCTGCCCATGGTATTCTTCAGCTCCTGCATGACAGGTAGATTCTTTATCACTGAGCCACCAGGGAAGCCCAGCTTTATACCTACTACCTTCTTATCTGGGATTCCCTGGTGGTTCAGAGGTAAAGAATCCACCTGCCAATGCTGGAGACACAGGTTTAATTCCTGAGTTGGGAAGATCCCCTGGAAAAGGAAATAGCAACCCACTCCAGTATTCTTGCCTGAGAAATTCCATGAACAGAGGAGCCTGCTGGACTCCAGTCCATGGGAGTCACAAAAGAGTCAGACATGACTTAGTGACTAAACAACAACAAATTAAAATTCTATATAACATAAAAATTTAACCTAGTTTTAGTATTTTTTAAACTTTCATTAAAAAGAAAAAGATAAAACAATGACATTTAGACAATAGCTCTAAATTCCCTTCAACACAATCCCATTTAATTTCTATTGAGGCTTTCCTTCCCCACAAATGCTTTAAAAAAAAAAAAATTTTTTTTTTCAAAATGCTGATAGGCTGTTTCACTTAGTACCACCACCACCACCTCCCACTCCCCACCCCAACACCAAACCGTGCATTCCTTTGTCTTTTGTCTAATTACTCGGCCATTGAAATAATTCTCTTTTTCTCTCTCTCTCTAAATCTTTCTTTACCTTCCTCCTCCCTATCTCCCTCTCTCTCATCTCTTCACTCTCTCTCTGCATATGCTGTCCAGGCTGATCAGTATAGCACATGGGCTACATTGGCTCACTCGGCACCTACTCAAAATAATGAGATTCCAGCCCACCATGCACCTAGATGTGACCACATGGCTTAGCTGTGAACTTAGCTTCTGAAGTATAATCAGGGAGTGCTTACTTTCCTGAATAAACACGAATCTTAAGGAACTTCCAATTTTCAATCAACCAAAAAGTTCAATTATTTCTATACATCAGTGTCTCTTTTGCTGTCTTGTATGTATAACATCATATATGAAACAAGTCGCCAGTCCAGGTTCAATGCACGATACTGGATGCTTGGGGCTGGTGCACTGGGACGACCCAGAGGGATGGTATGGGGAGGGAGGAGGGAGGAGGGTTCGGGATGGGGAACATGTATATACCTGTGGCAGATTAATGTTGATATATGACAAAACCAATACAATATTATACAGTTAAAAAAAAAAAGTTCAATTATTTCATGCAGCCAATATTGTCTGTCAAAAAAATATTTCAAAAAGATAATAAAATTTTAAAAAGACATCTCTGATTTAACAAAGACAACCTTTATGTTATCTAAGTGTCCTGTTTCATAGTTTTATTAGTTTATTCATATATAATAGATAAACAGAAAAAAATTTTTGGTCATCTATTTTTTAAGTTCTTTTTCATATTCTTTTCCACTATAGGCTAATAGAAGATATTAAATATAGTTCCCTGTGCTATACAGTAGGTGTGTATTGTTTATCTATTAGGACTTTATATACATTAGTGGGCATATGTTAAATCCCAAACTCCTCATTTATATCCCCTCCCACTGCTATCCACTTTGGTAACCATAAGTTTATTTTCTATATCTATGAGTCTATTTCTGTTTTGCAAGTAGGTTCATTTGTATCAATTTTTTAGATTCCACATATAAGTGATATCATATGATATCTGTCTTTTTTTGTCCAACTTACTTCACTTAGTATAATAATTTCTAGGTCCATCCAAGTTGTTGCAAATGGCATTATGGCATTCTTTTTTATGGCTGAGTAATATTCCATTTATTCATTGGAAGGACTGAAGCTCCAACACTTTGGCCACGTGATGGGAAGAACTGACTCATTGGAAAAGACCCTGATGCTGGGAAAGATTGAAGGCAAAAGGAGAAGGGGGCAGCAGAAGATGAGATGGTTAGATACATCACTGACTCAATGGACATGAAACTGAGCCAACACTGGGAGATGGTGAAGGACAGTGGAGCCTGGCATGCTGCAGTCCATGAGTCCCAAAGAGCTGGACACGACTTAGCAATTGAACAACAATAAATATTCTACTGTGTGTGTGCATATGTGTGTGTGTACCCCACATCTTCTTAAACATTCATCTATCAGTGGACATTTAGGTTGCTTCCATGTCTTATATATTGTAAATAGTGCTGCTATGAACACTGAGGTGTATGTGTCTTTTTTGAATTTGAGTTTTCGTCTTTTTCCAGATATATGCCCAGGAGTGAGCCTGCTGGATTATATGGTAATTATAATTTTAGTTTTTTAAGGCACCTGGATACGGTTCTCCACAGTGGTTGCACCAATTTACACTCCCACCAACAGTGTAGGAGGGTACCCTCTCCTCTGCACTGTCTGCAGGATTTATTATTTATAGACTTTTTGATGGGGGCCATTCTGACTGGTGTGAAATGATACCTCATTGTAGTTTTTATTTGCATTTCTTTAAGTTAGCAATGTTGGGCATCTTTTCGTGTGCCTGTTTGACCATACACAGGGAGAAAGCAATGGCACCCCACTCCAGTACTATTGCCTGGAAAATCCCATGGATGGAGGAGCCTGGTAGGCTGCAGTCCATGGGGTTGCTAAGAGTTGGACATGACTGAGCGACTTCACTTTGACTTTCCACTCTCATGCATTGGAGAAGGAAATGGCAACCCACTCCAGTGTTCTTGCCTGGAGAATCCCATGGACGGAGAAGCCTGGTAGGCTGCAGTCCATGGCGTCACACAGAGTCGGATACGACTGAAGTGACTTAGCAGCAGCAGCAGCAGCATGCTCTAAGAACTATCCAGTACTTACTTACATTCAGTACTATCCAAAGAAATATGTGAGATATCAAAATAGATATCTCATTCCAGTGATGTATCTTTCTTATGGTGATTTCTTTCTTATTCTTTGAAAGTAAGTCATTTTAAGCATTATATACATATTAAAACAATATGGATATAATATGGAATAGAATTTTTATGACTTGTATGAATATGTCTCTTAAAACAAGAGAAATATTATGTTTTGAATAATGTCATGAAGGAGAATATTAAAAATTAAATTTCTAGACACAGATGACCTTTTACTTTCTCCACTGACTCTGTACTAGTCAGTGTGAATAATTAATCATGTAATTTATATCTATGCTTTCTCATCTATAACCCCAAATGAAATAAAGCTGCAGAGATCAGGAACTCTCTAGTGCCCAAAATAAAGATTCAAGACAGTCTCAGAAATCTGCTTTGAGGATTTCTCTCCTGTCTTTACCACCATCCAGGAAAGGGAGCAGAACAAATTGTAAATAGTCACCCCTAGCTTTGATGTTTGCAGTGGGGTCTTCCTGTCATGGGCATCAGCAGCAGGGCAAGGCACAAACTCTGCCCTCAGGGGAACTTCACAGGCAGTTCTTCCAGCCAGAACCCACAGCCCCACACACAACTGCCTTGAGGCATGCTCCTTTCCCAAGATTTGTTCTTCTGACTCTCATCAATTCTTTGAGCTTGGAAAGGATTTTGAATGGCTCTCTCTCTCTTTTTTTTAATCACAATTGATTACTGTTTCTAAGCAACAAAGACAGATCCCGTGACTCAAAGCACAGGAATGCCATGACACCTCTAACAGAACATCATCAAAGACAAGCCATCACCACAATAAGGATTTAATAATAAGTGAGAGATGGTACCAAGCTCCAAATGGATATTATTGTACAGTAATGATTAATACTTAGTTAAGACTTACTGCCCTTTTTTTCCAACATTACAGAGTTCTGGCAGGATTACATTTTAAATGCAGCTTCTGGAGCCCACTCCTGGAGTGAGTCAGAATCTTAAGAGGCACCTGAGCATCTGAATTTCAAACAGTCTTGCATGATATATATGCAAACTAAAGTTTGAGAGCAATTGTCCTAGCTGAATTTTTAAGATGTACTGAAACAGGCCTTACACATGTTTTATTAACAGCAGTTAAAAGTTTTCTTCTTGATCCTTGCTTAAAACAACATCCTTAGCAAAGTCACGGTGCTGTGATAAAAAGTGAATGCCTAAATAACCTCTTCTAGTTCCATAAATCCACAGAAGATTCATCCTCTGAAATCAATAAAATACAAAGCTTTCCTTCCTTTTCCTCTCCTCTCTTTATCCTCCTCTTCATATTCTCTGCCCCAGTGACTTACTCTGCTAAAACTAAAAATAAATAAACAAAAAGAGGGCAATAACATATCATTCACAAACTCTTACTTACCTGTTGTGGCAGGTAGCATTTATGTGATGAATTACCTATGCCTGTTAGTGGCTCAACAACCTGGTTATTTAGTTATTTTAGAGCTCTCAGTCAGCCTCCTTGATTTATTGCACTGGGAAATAGCAATACATTCCAAGACCAGAGAAATATCTCTGTATGTATCTAAAACAGAAGGTAAAACTTATTCTACAATCTCAGCACAAGAGAAATCATGAGAGATTAACATGAACAATGCAGGATCTCCTCATTTTTATAACACCAAGAAATAAGTAGATAAGTGAATGAATCTATAGTATTTGAAAGAGGATAAATGATTACCCTCTTTTCCCTTTTTTTCATAAAAGGATTCATCTTTAATAACAAAATCTCTAAAAGTTCACTTTTATATGTCAAAGCCATAATAATAAATGTATGATATCAAATATACCATCAAACTTTTAAAAGAGAGTTTGGATGGAAAATCTCTAGGGTTACAAAACAAAAAAGAATACATAAAAAGATGTCAGAGGCTTACTGATCTCTAAAAGGATCTTAGGAACCTCCCTTTGCTCCTTTCCTTCCTTGGTCCTCCCTGCAGGAAGTCAGTGTGAATGGCAAGTACAATTTGAAGGATTTCAGTACTAGAGGTGGTGATATCCAGAGTCACAAGTATAGACGTGGAAGATCTGACTGAGTGTTCTACTCCCAACTCCCTTTTGGAGCCTCTTAGGATCTGTTTCAGTGCCTGCAGGAGAAGAATCAGCTGCCCTTCAGGAACTAAACCATCCCGAAATGATCTCTAGAGAGGCACCTAAGCAAATTCTGCTCCAAGTCTCAGAGATGAACCAAAAGCCCTACTTCTTGTACCTGGTCATAACATCCTGGTGAGCTTAGGATTTTCTCATCATGTAAGGATAAAAAGCAAGAGAGTTCCAGAAAAACATCTATTTCTGCTTTATTGACTATGCCAAAGCCTCTGACTGTGTGGATTACAATAAACTGTGGGAAATTCTGAAAGAGATGGGAATACCAGACCACCTGACCTGCCTCTTGAGAAATATGTATGCAGGTCAGGAAGCAACAGTTAGAACTGGACATGGAACAACAGACTGGTTCCAAATAGGAAAAGGAGTACGTCAAGGCTGTATATTGTCACCTCGCTTATTTAACTTATATGCAGAGAACATCATGAGAAACGCTGGACTGGAAGAAACACAGCTGGAATCAAGACTGCCAGGAGAAATATCAATAACCTCAGATATGCAGATGACACCATCCTTATGGCAGAAAGTGAAGAGGAACTAAAAAGCCTCTTGATGAAAGTGAAAAAGGAGAGTGCAAAAGTTGGCTTAAAACTCAACATTCAGAAAACAAAGATCATTGCATCCGATCCCATCACTTCATGGGAAATAGATGGGGAAACAGTGGAAACAGTGTCAGACTTTATTTTTCTGGGCTCCAAAATCACTGCAGATGTGACTGCAGCCATGAAATTTAAAGACGCTTACTCCTTGGAAGGAAAGTTATGTCCAACCTAGATAGCATATTCAAAAGCAGAGACATTACTTTGCCAACAAAGGTCCGGCTAGTCAAGGCTATGGTTTTTCCTGTGGTCATGTATGGATGTGAGAGTTGGACTGTGAAGAAGGCTGAGCGCCGAAGAATTGATCCTTTTGAAGTGTGGCATCGGAGAAGACTCTTGAAAGTCCCTTAGACTGCAAGGAGATCCAACCAGTCCATTCTGAAGGAGATCAGCCCTGGGATTTCTTTGGAAGGAATGATGCTGAAGCTGAAACTCCAGTACTTTGGCCACCTCATGAGAAGAGTTGACTCATTGGAAAAGACTCTGATGCTGGGAGGGATTGGGGGCAGGAGGAGAAGGGGACGACAGAGGATGAGATGGCTGGATGGCATCACTGACTCGATGGACGTGAGTCTCAGTGAACTCCGGGAGTTGGTGATGGACAGGGAGGCCTGGCGTGCTGCGATTCATGGGGTCGCAAAGAGTCAGACATGACTGAGCGACTGAACTGAACTGACTGAAGGATAAATGAAAAAGACAACAGATTGGATTTAGGATAAACATAACAGAGATTACTTTGATTCTAGGACTTATGTATAAAGAATCCTGAACATGGTCCCACCTAGCTTACTTAGGGATGGAATCAAGGGTTAGGGGATCCTATAAAAAGGAAAAAGTGCCCTTCTGCCTGCCTGAATCTCTTAAACCTATAAAATCCTTTCAAAGAAAAGAAAAAAAGGGTGAGTTGGAGGGCAGAGATGGGAACAGTGGGGGGGAAACTCATTAAGTATAAGACCGTGTATTCACAGTCCTGACTTCACATGAATTCTTTCTAGGTTTATCCCTCTCAAATACCCTGTTACAGATTTCCTCCCCCCCGCCAAAAAAAAAGTTTGAGTTATAGAAAATATTACATATATAAATATGCAAGTTTATTTGCATGTGTTTCTGTGTATATGCATAGATAAGAAATCTAATCATTGGTATCTTTAAACCAATAGTAATTTAAACTATATCTATCAATTTCAGTGCTATGATATATTACAATGACAGTATGTACAACATTCTGTGATTAAGACTGAAAATCGAGAAAGTGGATAATGACACTGAAATTTTAAAAGTCAAAATTCTCATTTTTATAATGTATATATACACACATGCACACTGTGCAAAATTTAACCATCTTTCCTCTGCCAAAAAATATTTAAATCACCACATTAATATGACAACAAGAGGAATTATTCTGACAAACATTCCTTCCAAAACATATTGTACCATTTTCCTTTTAAAAAATCTATTAGGCTATGAAATATATAAGCAATAGTATGTGTTAGTTACCTGTATCACTAGTTACTGCTGTATATATACCATGGAAAAACATTTGGTTTAAATAACTGAAATCACCCATCACCTCATGGAAAAGTTTTCCCTCAAACTGCATTCATTTTCTAGAAAAAGCATAAAAATGCCCTATCTACTATATTATAGCTGCTCATAGATCTATACTAATAATGAAATGACTATCAAATAGCCTTTGCAATTAGAAAAAAACATAGAACCTGTTAAATATCCCAGGTAAAAGACCCACTGCAGAATATTATTAAAGATCTTCCTTCATCAGAATAAGAACTAATTGGATATTCCTTAGTTAAGAAATACTGGCATTAGACAGCAACCTGGTGTGCAGTTGGAAATAAAAAGGACAATTTAATTTGAGAGAGATCATGTAGAATCCAGTGATGTGGAAAAGCAGAACAGGCTAAACATGAGCGATCTCCACCGCAATTTAACACCTGAATAGATGTCCTACCAACAATATCTTCTCTTAAGTCATTAGATAATAGATATACAGAGAAGAGACTAACTATAATTACTGCTTAATAACACACCTACTGAGTCTTCTACATATAATAGAAGTAATAATAGTTTCAGTGCTTTCTATATGTGTCTGCATTACATTTAGTAAGAGTTAACAATAACATCTAATAGTTAATACGTATGTATTTGTGCCAGGTACTGTGCTAAATGTGCTACATGGATTATCTGATCTAATGATCAGAACAAGCCCATTAGTACTAGTAACTCCATTTTTACCACTAAAATAATTGAGTCTTAGACTAAGCAGACCAAGCAAAATGACATAGTTCTTAAGTGAAAGTCAAAGTCACTCAGTCGTGTCCGACTCTTTGCAAGTACATGGACTATACAGTTCACGGAATTCTCCAGGCCAGAATACTGTAGTGGGTAGCCTTTCCCTTCTCCAGGATTCCTTCCCAACTCAGGGGTGGAACTCAGGTCTCCCGCATTGCAGGTGGATTCTTTACCAGCTGAACCATAAGGAAAGCCCAAGAATACTTGAGTGGGTAGCCTATCTCTTCTCCAGGGGATCTTCCTGACCCAGGAATCAAACTGCGGTCTCCTGCATTGCAGGCAGATTCTTCACCAACTGAGCTATCAGGGAAGCCCCTTTTTAAAATAGTTCTTGAGTTGGAGCCAAAATTCAAAATCAGTGGGCCTAATCTAAGAACCCTTCCTTATAAATTCTATGCCATCTTCCAAAAATATGACATATATTACAAAGCTTCACAAAGGGAAAAAGTGAGTCCCAGAGATTTTTAATAACTTTCAAAAAATTTAATAGGTAGATAGAGTTTTACAGTGAACTCAAGCTGCTTATGCTCTTTGACTATGCCACATGCTACTGTTCCATCAAGAAAATAAAGAATCTGGGGAAAAAATTAAGCTTCTGGAACAAAGATTGGGTTTGAAAAAGTAATCCTTAAAATGAGATGCAGATTTCATCACTGCTATTAATCCCTCTTTTCTTTGCAGTGCTCTTCATAAGCAATGCAGCAGCAGGAAGCAACATGTCCAAGTTTCATTACTCACTACTCAGGAAAGAACAACAGTTTCCAGACTAAACATTATTTTGAAATCACTTTGTACTAAGATTCCCAGAAGAAGCTGTCACAGTTTTTCAGTGAAGAAACACACACATGACTCCTGTGGGGCCCAGTTTAATGATAAGCAGTGAATTACAGGATTCAAATTCCAAGCTAGACACAGCAATTATGGCTGCTAAACTCAAATGATGAATGAAACTTTTAAAGTCTATTTTTCTAATGATGACAACCACATGTAACTTTCAATCATTTTAAATGCTGATAACTGTTTGTATCAATCTACCTAACATCTCTAAAGTAATCTTAAAGTAGTTGCTAGCATGTACCATGTATATCCAGTAGTTTGGGTAGACTCAGTGGCATTGAGTGGTAATGAGTGGCATTACTCCTAAATGAGAAATTCTCTGAGCCTAAGTTAAAGAAATATAGTACTTTGGAGTTAAATCATTCTAAAGATGACTAAGTCTGACATTTTCTACCTAGTAAGAGAAAGTAAAACTCCTAGAACAATTTTCTAATTAAGATCAGTTCAGTTCAGTTCAGTTCAGTCACTCAGTTGTGTCCAACTCTTTGCGACCCCATGGACTGCAGCACACGAGGCTTCCCTGTCCATCACCACCTCTAGAGGCTTTCCCAGCATCAGGGTCTTTTCTAGTGAGTCACTTCTTAGCATCAGGTGGCCAAAGTATCGGAGTTTCAGCTTCAACATTTCAGTAACACAATATTCTCACTGAAATACTTATGAAGACACAGAATATTATGAAAACTCAACACCATAGAACTTATATTTAACCTGACAGACCTATAAAGAAATTTCGTAAACTACAAAATATATGATACACAATTAGTAATCATAATCAAAACTTGACACATGCTTTATCATTGCTAACAGAGTTAGAAGTAACAGAACACATTCTACTAAAAGTTAGTCAAAGACACTTGGGCTCATTGGTTGTGTACCCTGGCTGAATTTCCCAGGATTTGTACTGACCACAGAATGGGCAGGCAGATAGCTACTGTGTTATAAGATGATCAGATTGCCTCATTTACCACAGTTAGTCTTTTACCTTATCCAAATATTCAAAGATGGCAACCACAGTGGAAACTGAAAAAGATTAGCCATCAGTCCAATAGACTGAAGTCCTAACGGGCTTCAGAGATGCAATGTGGTGCTGATCACAGAAACATGATCAGTGATAGCCCTCAGTGTTGAGACTGGACACTCAATTACAATAGTTTTATTTCACAAAACCACTTAAAGTTTAAATTGTGTAAACACCAAGTCAGTATATTTTTGTTTCAAGAATGTTTTTGAGGTTGTTGTAATGCAACTTGACACAAGGAAAAACACCCAAAAGGCACTCATATTTTCAACATAGCTCATTTAAGAAGAAAAATTTTACAAAAAGAATGCATTTAAAAGACTACTGGTTCACCTCCATCATTTTTTCAGCTGAAAATGGGGCTCAAAGGACTAAGAAACTGGTTCAAGTTCAAGTCTACTTATGACAGAGCCACTGTGTCTATTTCAGTATTAATATCCAACACTGCTCAGCTGTACAAGATCAGAAATGGTTAATTTTGTGATTTCTTAACACTAGGAAAGAAAGATCATAAGAAAATAAAACAGCTGCGG
Source organism: Bos indicus (assembly GCF_029378745.1). Taxonomy (NCBI): domain Eukaryota; kingdom Metazoa; phylum Chordata; class Mammalia; order Artiodactyla; family Bovidae; genus Bos; species Bos indicus. The sequence continues at coordinate 10,027,640 of NC_091761.1, read as the reverse complement.
GAGAATTGAACATTGTATTTCTACTGTGGAGGGGAAACAAAAATGTTTTCTTTTTTTTTTTCCTAAACAGTAAAAGGGTTGTATGTACATGAGGTTTGCTTACATTCATCATTAACTTTTCTGCTAAAATTCTGTGAGTGATTAGAGTGGGCCAATTTTTCTTCTGTTAATGAGCCAATGTGAAAGTATTACCTCTACTTAATTAATCCTAACAAGCAAGCCAGTGTTTCAACCTAGATTTTGATATATGAAAAATAACTCACTTTTAGGACCTGATTCTGGATGATCTTACTTAACAATCTATAATTTAAAAATCAGTAAACCAGGAGTCACTCACTTCATGGCCTCCCTATCAGTTCAGTTCAGTCGCTCAGTCGTGCCCGACTATTTGCGACCCCATGAATCGCAGCACGCTAGGCCTCCCTGTCCATCACCAACTCCCACAGTTCACTCAGACTCACGTCCATCAAGTCAGTGATGCCATCCAGCCATCTCATCCTCTGTCATCCCCTTCTCCTCCTGCCCCCAATCCCTCCCAGCATCAGAGTCTTTTCCAATGAGTCAACTCTTCTCACGAGGTGGCCAAAGAACTGGAGTTTCAGGTTCAGCATCATTCCTTCCAAAGAAATCCCAGGGCTGATCTCCTTCAGAATGGACTGGTTGGATCTCCTTGCAGTCCAAGGGACTCTCAAGAGTCTTCTCCAACACCACAGTTCAAAAGCATCAATTCTTCGGCACTCAGCTTTCTTCACAGTCCAACTCTCACATCCATACGTGACCACAGGAAAAACCATACCTTGACTAAATGGACCTTTGTTGGCAAAGTAATGTCTCTGCTTTTGAGTATGCTATCTAGGTTGGTTATAACTTTTCTTCCAAGGAGTAAGCATCTTTTAATTTCATGGCTGCAATCACCATCTGCAGTGATTTTGGAGCCCAAAAAAATAAAGTCTGACACTGTTTCCACTGTTTCCCCATCTATTTCCCATGAAGTGATGGGACCAGATGCCATCCTATAGGCATCTAGTATAGGAAGATGGCCTTCCTATACTAGAACACAAAATTTCAACACCAAAGCAAAGCAATTTTGTCCTACTGCATGTAAATGCTATATTGAAGACACAACTTAGAAGAGACTTATTAATGACTAGGTAAATATTGATTTAAAAAGACACTTTGCATTGTTCTAACCTGTCTCTCTAGTAACTAACATATAATTTAGAGGCAATCTTTACACATAATGATGAACACAGAAAAATTACTAGTAAATCATGATTCAGGATTATAAACAGTTTGAATTATAATAACTTGAAAAACTTTATTTGTGATTTATTTATATTCTGCCTTGTTCCTATTGTGTACTAAGGGTGACTTGAAAAAACACATAAAATATAACTAGATAGCAGAAATGTAAAGTTTTTAAGAGAAATGGGACAAAAGTAAAATTAACTCAGGAATGTCTGAAGGAACCAGGTAAAGGGAATGAAGAGAAGGAAGAAAGTCTAAGGATGCTGATGTCTCTATTCATAGCTGCAAACCTATAGCTATTGTAATGGTGAAAAAACACTGTTGAAAAATGCAATGACCCAACCTCTTAAATTTTTTAGAATGTTTTTAATTCTAGAGAGATTAAGTCCAAGGCCTCATATAGTTCTGTGATTAAAAACAAACATTTAGTGTAAACTTAAACAATTACTTCAGCTTCAGGTTTTTATTAAATGCATGTTAGAAGTTATTTTTTAATTTAAAATTGCATATAGAGTAATATCTCATCTGCTACAAAATTATTTCTACTTACCTATATTTCTATTTATGTATTCCCACTTCAGTATTCTTGCCTGGAGAATCCCATGAACAGAGGAGCCAGGCAGGTTATAGTCCATAGGATCACAAAGAGTCAGACACAACTGAGTAACTAACATTTTCAATTTCATACACACAAACAGATACCTTAAACACTATTCAGCAAATATTTAAAGTCACATAGAGCCTGTCACAAAAATTTTGGCTGATTTGTTACTTTTTCTTCATAATATTCCATTACTAGTTCTTTATATGTAGTGAAACTGTCCAATTCTTATGAAATTAATACACATTATTCTTCTAAAACAACTTCAAATTGTGATTTTTTAAATATTTTAATGCAGATGTTGTGCATCTGGATGTGTGCAATGCAATTTTACCTGCTAGTAAACTTATTCCCAAGTTACACTATATTTGGGGACAATAAAGAGACAAGGTGCAATTACAACCTTAATTATCAGTTCAGTTCAGTTTAGTTGCTCTTTGCAACCCCACGGACTAAAGCACGTCAGGCCTCCCTGTCTATGACCAACTCCCAGAGCTTTCTCAAACTCATGGCGTTGATTTGGTGATGCCATCCAACCATCTCATCCTCTGTCATCCCCTTCTCCACCTGCCTTCAATCTTTCCCAGCATCAGGGTCATTTCAAATGAGTCAGTTCTTTGCATCAGGTGGCCAAAGTATTGGAGTTTCAGCTTCAACATCAGTCCTTCCAATGAATATTCAGGACTTATTTCCTTTAGGATAGACTGGTTGGATCTCCTTGCAGTCCAAAGGACTCTCAAGAGTCTTCTACAACACCACAGTTCAAAAGCATCAATTCTTTGGTGCTCAGCTTTCTTTACATAAAACTCTCACATCCATACATGACTACTGGAAAAACCATAGCCTTGACTAGACAGACCTTTGTTGGAAAAGTTATGTCTCTGCCTTTTAATATGTTGTCTACGTAGAAAGCATCACTACGAACAAAGCTAGTGGAGGTGATGGAATTCCAGTTGAGCTATTCCAAATCCTGGAAGATGATGCTGTGAAAGTGCTGCAATCAATATGCCAGAATATTTGGAAAACTCAGTAGTGGCCACAGGACTGGAAAAAAAGGTCAGTTTTCATTCCAATACCAAAGAAAGGCAATGCCAAAGAATGCTCAATTGCACTCATCTCACATGCTAGTAAAGTAATGATCAAAATTCTCCAAGCCAGGCTTCAGCAATATGTGAACTGTGAACTTCCTGATGTTCAAGCTGGTTTTAGAAAAGGCAGAGGAACCAGAGATCAAATTGCCAACATCTGTTGGACCATGAAAAAGCAAGAGAGTTCCAGAAAAACATCTATTTCTGCTTTACTAACTATGCCAAAGCCTTTGACTGTGTGGACCACAATAAACTGTGGAAAATTCTGAAAGAGATGGGAATACCACAACACCTGACCTGCCTCTTGAGAAACCTCTTGAGAAACCTATATGCAGGTCAGGAAGCAACAGTTAGAACTGGACATGGAACAACAGACTGGTTCCAAATAGGAAAAGGAGTACGTCAAGGATGTATATTGTTACCGTGCTTATTTAACTTCTATCCAGACTACATCATGAGAAACGCTGGACTGGAAGGACAAGCTGGAATCAAGATTGCCGGGAGAAATCTAAATAACTCAGATATGCAGATGACACCACCCTTATGGCAGAAAGTGAAGAGGAACTCAAAAGCCTCTTGATGAAAGTGAAAGAGAGAGTGCAAAAGTTGGCTTAAAGCTCAACATTCAGAAAACTAAAATCATGGCATCTGATCCCATCACTTCATGGGAATTAAATGGGGAAACAGTGTCAGGCTTTATTTTTTGGGCCTCCAAAATCACTGCAGATGGTGATTGCAGCCATGAAATTAAAAGACGCTTACTCCCTGGAAGGAAAGTTATGACCTACCCAGATAGCATATTCAAAAGCAGAGACATTACTTTGCCAACAAAGGTCCGTCTAGTCAAGGCTATAGTTTTTCCAGTGGTCATGTACAGATGTGAGAGTTGGACTGTGAAGAAAGCTGAGTGCCAAAGAATTGATGCTCTTGAACTGTGGTGTTAGAGAAGACTCTTGAGAGTCCCTTGGACTGCAAGGAGATCCAACCAGTCCATTCTAAAGGAGATCAGTCCTGGGTGTTCTTTGGAAGGACTGATGCTAAAACTGAAACTCCAATACTTTGGCTACGTCACGCAAAGAGTTGACTCATTGGAAAAGACTTTGATGCTGGGAGGGATTGGGGTGGGAGAAGAAGGGGATGACAGAGGATGAGATGGCTGGATGGCATCACCGACTCAGTGGACATGAGTTTAAGTGAACTGTGTGAGTTGGTGATGGACAGGGAGGCCTGGCATGCTGAAATTCATGGGGTCACAAAGAGTCAGACATGACTGAGCGGCTCAACTGAATCAGTAACTGAGTTGGTGATAACTTTCCTTCCCAGGAGTAAGCGTCTTTTAATTTCGTGGCTGCAATCACCCTCCACAGTGATTTTGGAGCCCAAGAAAATAAAATCTGTGACTGTTTCAATTGTTTCCCCATCTGTTTGCCATGAAGTGATGGGACCTGATGCCATGATCTTAGGTTTCTGAATGTTGAGTTTTAACCCAGCTTTTAAACTCTCCTCTTTCACATTCTTCTTTGCTTTCTGCCATAAGGATGGTGTCATCTGCATATCTGAGGTTATTGATATTTCTCACGGTAATCTTGATTCCAGCTTACCCTTTGTCCAGAGTGGCATTTTGTATGATGCACTCTGCATATAAGTTAAATAAACAGTGTGACAATATACAGCCTTGATTCACTCCTTTCCCAATTTGCAACCAGGCTGTTGTTCCATGTCTGCTTCTAACTATTGCTTCTTGACCTGCATACAGATTTCTCAGGAGGAAGGTAAGGTGGCCTGGTATTCCCATCTCTTTCAGAATTTTCCACAATTTTTGTGATCCACACAGTCAAAGGCTTTGCATAGTCAATAAAGCATCTGGAAGTCTCTTGCTTCTTTGATGATCCAGCAGATGTTGGCAATTTGATCTCTGGTTCCTCTGTCTTTTCTACATCCAGTTTGAACCTCTGGAATTTCATGGTTCATATACTGTTGAAGCCTGGCTTTGAGAATTTGAGCGTTATTTGGTAATGTGTGAGATGAATGCAATTGTGCAGTATGTTGAACATTCTTAGGCATTGCCTTTCTTTGGCATTGGAATGAACACTGACTTTTTCCAGTCCTGTGGCCACTGCTGAGTTTTTCAAATTTGCTGGCATATTGAGTGCAGCACTTTCACAGCATCATCTTTTAGGATTTGAATAGCTCAACAGGAATTCCATCACTCCACTAGCTTTGTTCATATTGATGCTTCCTAAGGCCCACTTCAATTTGCATTCCAGGATATCTGGCTCTTAATTATATAGAGCTCCAAGTTCCAGCCCAGTTTCATGAATGGTACCACTACCCTACCATAGCCAAACACCACACACACACACACACACACACAAACATACCTTCTTATGCATTAGGGGACTGATTTCTACTCCATTGAAAGGTGTGATTTCTGTAGCCAAAGAGGGAAAACCATCACTCCTCACTCTCCTGGCCCTGCTTATGGAAGAATTTCTTCCCTTCCTTCAGATAACATCCAGTAATCAGACATTCAGGGCTTATCAGCTGGCCTCATTTTTTTAAGGCCTTGTGCTAAGGGATCCACTGAAGTTCACAAGAGCAGGCACTCCCAGGCCATTTGAACCAACCTAATGAGGACTGAATTTTCAAGGGAGTCCTTACCAGCCATGTACTTGCATCCTGAGAAGCATTTAATGAGCTTTTCCTCCTGCAGCAGGAGAAGATACTAGATCTGGGTTTGAATTCTAGTCCTGATACTTATTTACTAACCAGGTGTTTGGGGCACATTTCCTGACCTATAAATGGAATGTGTTCTATAGTTGTGAGGATTAACTAGGTAAAATTTTCTAGCACAGTACCTTAATCTAATAGGTGGGAGTTCTAAAAACCTTTCCATGCCTAACTTTCCTGCATTACATTCTTGGTTCTTTCCTTACTTCCCTTTTTTCCCTTGGTTCCTCTGTTCTACTGCTTCCTTCCCTTTCTTTCCCCCTCCCCTTCTTTGTCCACTCCCAGACCATCAGGCAGCCTTCATATCACATTGTTTTCCTGGCAAGTTCTAACCCAGAGCTCCTAAGAACCTGGCCATCTGTTACAAACTCCTACTAACAACTTTCCCAGGACATAAGGAAAATTCAATGGGAACATAAAAACTAGATTCTGGACTTGACCTTCCATGGGCCCTGAAGTGGGTAACTGCACTAGGCACAGTAAATCACATTTAGCTGTGAAGAGATGAAGGAAAAACTGACATATTGATTTTATTTTTTCAAGAGCTAACATATGGAAAATACTACTTGTGAACTCTTGGTTCATGATATAAAATTAATATCAAGTATGAGCTATTCGTATGGGCCTCCCTTGTGGCTCAGCTGGTAAATAATTCTCCTGCAATGAGGGGTACCTGGATTAGATCCCTGGGTTGGGAAGATCCCCTGGAGAAGGGAATGGCTGCCCACTCCAGTATTCTGGCCTGGAGAATTCCATGGGTTGTATAGTGAATTTGGTCACAAAGAGTTGGACACGGTTGAGTGACTTCCACTTTCACTTTCCTTTTCATGAGCTACTTGACACATAAATAATTAACCATTTAAGCAGTAAATACATGTATATTATTAATGACTGATTAATGTGCCTGTTTAAAAGGAATATGATAACAATCTCAGGCTCACATGGTGCAGAGTGTGAGCTTCTGTCAAAACTTAAAACAGTTAGAAGAAACCTTTAGTTTGATGTCTAATTTCTGTCTTATCTCTACTTTGTCACCTCAAGTTGATACTCTAACATCTTTAACTCTTGATTCCCTCACTTATTTAAAAAAAAAAAAAACAAAAAAAACGAGTTGGGGTTATACAATAAAAACTGCCCTCCTTGTTCATGAATTCAATAGTTCATTCTTGTTTCTTATTTGTAAGAACAAGATAATGAGTGTGTGCTCCACAGCATTTCATTAAAGAATCACTGACCTGCATGGCCCTTGCTTGTAACTGTTGGGCATGAAATGATAGTTTAGTGCCTCTTTTTTAAAATAATATCCACATGATAGCACAAAATATCAACATCAATTACTTTCTGTAAACCCTGCCTGCTTTCGTAGTGTTCATTATCCACACCAAATGAAAAGCAATGATATCTGTGAGTAAACATCTCTTCGGTTTATCGCTAATTTCTATCAAAATGCATATGATAAACACAAAAGAGAGGCAAAGAAGATAGCTATTTGACATTCAACCTTCTGTCAGAAATTATTCACACCAATTAACTAGAATACTGAGGTGATTCACTCATTTTAAAACACTCATTTTCTAGCCCAGTAGGTTTAGAATTTCAGGAAACAGTATTTGTGTTCTACCAAGCTCAAGGAAAATTATGTTTTTCCAAATCTCCCTGAGAAATTTTATTAACATTTTGCTCAAAGTAACCATTTCATTCATTTGTTCAACATGTAATGATTATCTATGACTCTGTCAAGAGATAATGACACCTAAATGAATAAGATAAATTTCTTGCCCTCTGGAAGCTCATGGCTCAGTAAAAGAGGCAGATAAATATGCAGATCTTGACAATTCAATTTGATAATAGAAATGTGCATGTGGCAGAAGAAGAAGTACCTGGGAGTCAAGGAATTATTCACAGAAAATTGACTAGCACAGTGCCTGGCACATGGTTAATGCTTAGCAAGAATTTCTGAATATTAAATAAGTTGAGAGGAGGCAGTCTATAGATGGTGGAGGAATACGACAGGGAGACCACTTTCTCCCCCACAAATTCATTGAAAGAACATTTGAATGCTAAGCTAATTCCACAAAACAACTTCTGAACACTGGCAGAGTACACCAGGCACCCAAAAAGGCAGCCCATTGTCATCGTAAGGAGGTAGGACAAAAGATAAAAAGAGAGACAAAAGAGTTAGAGACGGAGACCTATCCTGGGGAGGGAGTCATAAAAGAGGAGAAGTTTCCAAACACCAGGAAACCTTCTCACCCGTGGGTTTGTGGGGAGTTTGGGAATCTCAGAGGGCAACATAACCAGGAGGAAAAATAAATAAATAAGTAAAACCCACGGATTACGTGCCTAACAGAGCACATAACAGAGTAGCGTCTGGGCTACTTTCCAGCAGAGAAGTAGCCCAGACACTCGCATCCACCACCAGCGTGCAGGGGCTGAACAGGGAGGCACAGTCTGCATTGCTTAGGGTAAGGACCGGGTCCGAATGCCCTGAGGGCAATCTGAGGGAGCTAACATGAGATAGCAACCCAAACAGTGGGATAGCCAGAGAGAGAAAATAAGAGAGACAGAGAGAACTTTCCCGAGAAAAGCCCTAACCTAAGGTACTGCTGGCCCACTCACAGAACAAAGGACTGAGCGAATACCAGAGGAGAGCTAGCCAGCTGCGGACTGGCCCATCCCCCACCGGAGGCAGGCAGACAGGCAGGTGGCAGCCAGAGCCAGAAAGGGGCAAACTCGGCCCCAGAGATGGCATCCTCTACCAAACTGTGAACAGAATCCCAGTTGCTAACCAAGTATTCCTGGAATCCTGGACGGCTGACATCCACCAGAAGTGTCACAGCCAGAAATCAGCTCCCCAGAAGAAACACACAGCACACCTGAGATGGCGCTCCGCTGCACACCCAAGAAACCAAGCAGCTGAGACAGGGGAGGTGATAAGACACACCACCCACCTGGAGAGAGTGCCCTTACCAAGCATCTGGTTGCCTGAGCTGCTCAGACCTGGGAAGGGCACACTAAGGATAATAGCTGATCTTTCAGTAGAAACTCTTCAGGCCAGAAGGGAATGGCAGGACATACTTAAAGTGATGAAAGAGAAAAACCTACAACCCAGATTACCAGCAAGGATCTCATTCAAATATAGAAGGAGAAACCAAAAGCTTTACAGACAAGCAAAAGCTGAGAGAATTCAGCACCACTAAACCAGCTCTTCAACAAATGCTAAAGTATCTTCTCTAGACAGGAAACACAGAAAAGGTGTATAAACTCGAACCCAAAACAATAAACTAAATGGCAACAGGATCATATTTATCAATAATTACCTTAAATGTAAATGGGTTGAATGTCCCAACCAAAAGACAAAGACTGGCTGAATGGATACAAAAAAAAGACCCCTGTACAAGCTGTCTACAAGAGACCAACCTCAAAACAAGGGACACATACAGACTGAAAGTGAAGGGCTGGAGGAAGATATTTCATGCAAATGGAGACCAAAAGAAAGCAGGAATAGCATAACTCATATCAGATAAAATAGACTTTGAAATAAAGGCTGTGAAAGAGACAAAGATGACACTACATAATGATCAAAGGATCAATCCAAAAGCAAAATATAACAATTATAAATATATATGCACCCAACATAGGAGCACTAAAATATGTAAGGCAAATGCTAACAAGGATGAAAGGGGAAATTAACAATATCACAATAAGAGTGGGAGACTTCAACACCCCACTCACACCCATGGATAGATCAACTAAACAAAAAATTAGCAAAGAAACACAAACTTTAAAAGATACAATGGACCAGTTGGACATAATGGATATCTATAGGACATTTAACCCCCAAATAATGAATTTCTCCTTATTCTCAAGTGCACACAGAATCTTCTCAAGGATAGATCACATCCTGGGCCATAAATCAAGCCTTGGTAAATTCAAAAAAAATTGAAATTATTCCAAGCATCTTTTCTGATCACAATCAGTAATCTTAGATGTCAACTACAAGGGAAAAAATTATTAAAAATTCCAACATATACATGCTAAAAAATATGTTTCTGAATAACCAACAAATCACAAAAGAAATCAAAAAAGAAATCAAAATATGCATAGAAACAAAGGAAAATGACAACACAACAATCCAAAACCTATCAGTTCACTTCAATTGCTCAGTCGTGTCCAATTCTTTGTGACCCCATGAATTGCAGCATGCCAGGCCTCCCTGTCCATCATCAACTCCCACAGTTCACTTAAACTCATGTCCATTGAGTCCAATGAGATGCCATTCAGCCATCTCATTCTCTGTCATCCCCTTCTCCTCCTGCCCCCAATCCCTCCCATAATCAGAGTCTTTTCCAGTGAGTCAACTCTTCGCATGAGGTGGCCAAAGTACTGGAGTTTCATCTTTAGCATCAGTTCTTCCAATGAACACCTAGGACTGATCTCCTTTAGAATGGACTGGTTGGATCTCCTTGCAGTCCAAGGGACTCTCAAGAGTCTTCTCCAACACCACAGTTCAAAAGCATCAATTCTTCGGTGCTCAGCTTTCTTCACAGTCCAACTCTCACATCCATACATGACTACTGGAAAAACAATAGCCTTGACTAGATGGACCTTTGTTGGCAAAGTAATGCCTCTGCTTTTTAATGTGCTATCTAGGTTGGTGATAACTTTTCTTCAAAGGAGTAAGCGTCTTTTAATTTCATGGCTGCAATCACCATCTGCAGTAATTTTGGAGCCTAAAAAAGTAAAGTCTGACACTGTTTGCACTGTTTCCCCATCTATTTCCCATGAAATGAGGAGACCAGATGCCATGATCTTAGTTTTCTGAATGTTGAGCTTTAAGCCAACTTTTTCACTCTCCTCTTTCACTTTCATCAAGAGGCTTTTTAGTTCCTCTTCACTTTCTGTCAAAAGGGTGGTATCATCTGCATATCTGAGGTTATTGATATTTCTCCTGGCAGTCTTGATTCCAGCTTGTGCTTCTTCCAGCCAGCGTTTCTCATGATGTACCCTGCATATAAGTTAAATAAGCAAGGTGACAATATAGCCTTGACGTGCTCCTTTTCCTATTTGGAACCAGTCTGTTGTTCCATGTCCAGTTCTAACTGTTGCTTCTTGACCTGAATATAGGTTTCTCAAGAGGCAGGTCAGGTGATCTGGTATTCCCATCACTTTCAGAATTTTCCACAGTTTATTGTGATCCACACAGTCAAAGGCTTTGGCATAGTCAATAAAGCAGAAATAGATGTTTTTCTGGAACTCTCTTGCTTTTCCCATGAACCAGCAGATGTTGGCAATTTGATCTCTGCTTCCTCTACCTTTTCTAAAACCAGCTTGAACATCAGAAAGTTCACGGTTCATGTATTGCTGAAGCCTGGCTTGGAGAATTTTGAGCATTACTTTACTAGCGTGTGAGATGAGTGCAATTGTGTGGTAATTTGAGGATTCTTTGGCATTACCTTTCTTTAGGATTGGAATGAAAACTGACCTTTTCCAGTCCTGTGGCCACTGCTGAGTTTTCCAAATTTTCTGGCATATTGAGTGCAGTACTTTCACAGCATCATCTTCCAGGATTTGAAATAGCTCAACTGGAATTCCATCACCTCCACTAGTTTTGTTTGTACTGATGCTTTCTGAGGCCCACTTGACTTCACAGTCCAGGATGTCTGGCTCTAGGTGAGTGATCACACCATCTTGATTATCTTGGTCGTGAAGATCTTTTTGTACAGTTCTTCTGTGTATTCTTGCCACCTCTTCTTAATATCTTCTGCTTCTGTTAGGTCCATACCATTTCTGTCCTTTATCAAGCCTGTCTTTACATGAAATGTTCCCTTGGTATCTCTAATTTTCTTGAAGAGATCTCTAGTCTTTCCTATCCTGTTGTTCTCTATTTCTTTGCATTGATCACTGAGGAAGGCTTTCTTATATCGCCTTTCTATTTATGGCAAACCCACAGCAAACATTATCCTCAATGGTGAAAAATTGCAAGCATTTCCCCTAAAGTCAGGAACAAGACAAGGGTGCACACTCTACCACTGCTATTCAACATACTTTTGGAAGTTTTAGACACAGCAATCAGAGAAGAAAAAGAAATAAAAGGAATCCAGATTGGAAAAGAAGAAGTAAAATTCTCACTGTTTGCAGATGACATGATCCTCTACATAGAAAACTCTGAAGACACCACCAGAAAATTACTAGAGCTAAGCAATGAATATAGTAAAGTTGCAGGATATATAATTAACACATAGAAATCCCTTGCATTCCTATATACTAACAATGAGAAAACAGAAAGAGAAATTAAGGAAACAATTCCATTCACCATTGTAACGAAAAGAATAAAATACTTAAGAATAAATCTAAAGAAACAAAAGACCTATATATAGAAAACTTTAAAACACTAATGAAAGAAATCAAAGAGGACATTAATACATGGAGAAATAGACCATGTTCATGGATCAGAAGAACAAATATAGTGAAAATGAGTATACTTCCCAAAGCAATCCATAGATACAGTGCAATCCCTATCAAGCTACCAACGGTATTTTTCACAGAGCTACAACAAATAATTTCACAATTTGTATGGAAATACAAAAAACCTCGAATAGCCAAAGCAATCTTGAGAAAGAAGAATGCAACTGGAGGAATCAACCTGCCTGACTGCTCTACTACAAAGCCACAGTCATCAAGACAGTATGGCACTGGCACAAAAACAGAAATACAGATCAATGGAACAAAATAGAAAGCCCAGATATAAATCCATGCACATATGGACACCTTATCTTTGACAAAGGAGGCAAGAATATACAGTGGATTAAAGACAATCTCTTTAATAAGTGGTGCTGGGAAAACTGGTCAACCATTTGTAAAAGAATGAAACTAGAGCACTTTCTAACACCATACACAAAAATAAAGTCAAAATGGATTAAAGATCTCAATGTAAGACCAGAAACTATAAAACTCCTAGAGGAGAATATAGGCAAAACACTCTCTGACATACATCATAGCAGGATCCTCTATGACCCACCTCCCAGAATATTGGAAATAAAAGCAAAAATAAACAAATGGGACCTAATTAAACTTAAAAGCTTCTGCACAACAAAGGAAACTATAAGCAAGGTGAAAAGACAGCCTTCAGAATGGGAGAAAATAATAGCAAATGAAGCAACTGACAAACAACTAATCACAAAAATATACAAGGAACTCCTACAGCTCAACTCCAGAAAAATAAATGACCCAATCAAAAAATGGGCCAAAGAACTAAATAGACATTTCTCCAAAGAAGACATATAGATGGCTAACAAACACATGAAAAGATGCTCAACATCACTCATTATCAGAGAAATGCAAATCAGAACCACTATGAGGTACCATTTCACGCCAGTCAGAATGGCTGCGATCCAAAAGTCTACAAGTAGTAAATGCTGGAGAGGATGTGGAGAAAAGGGAACCCTCTTACACTGTTGGTGGGAATGCAAACTAGTACAGCCACTATGGAGAACAGTGTGGATATTCCTCAAGAAACTGGAAATAGAACTGCCTTATGATCCAGCAATCCCACTGCTGGGCATACACACTGAGGAAACCAGAAGGGAAAGAGACACGTGTACCCCAATGTTCATCGCAGCACTGTTTATAATAGCCAGGACATGGAAGCAACCTAGATGTCCATCAGCAGATGAATGGATAAGAAAGCAGTGGTACATGTACACAATGGAGTATTACTCAGCCATTAAAAAATACATTTGAATCAGTTCTAATGAGGTGGATGAAACTGGAGCCTATTATACAGAGTGAAGTAAGCCAGAAAGAAAAACACCAATACAGTATATGAACGCATATATATGGAATTTAGAAAGATGGTAACAATAACCCTGTGTATAAGACAGGAAAAGAGACACTGATGTATAGAACAGTCTTTTGGACTCTGTGGGAGAGGGAGAGGGTGAGATGATTTGGGAGAATGGCATTGAAATATGTATAATATCATATATGAAATGAGTCGCCAGCCCAGATTCGATGCACGATACTGGATGCTTGGGGCTGGTGCACTGGGACGACCCAGAGGGATGGTATGGGGAGGGAGGAGGGAGGAGTGTTCAGGATGGGAAACACGTGTATGCCTGTGGTGGATTCATTTCGATATATGGCAGAACCAATACAATAAAAAAAAAAAGAAAAGAAAAGAAATATAGATCAATTGAACAAAATAGAAAGCCCAGAAATAAATCCATACACCTATGGACACCTTATCTTTGACAAAGGAGGCAAGAATATACAATGGAGAAAAGATAATCTCTTTAACAAGTGGTGCTGGGAAAGCTGGTCCACCACTTATAAAAGAATGAAACTAGAACACTTTCTAACACCATACACAAAAATAAAGTCAAAATGGATCAAAGATCTAAACGTAGACCAGAAACTAAAACTCCTAGAGGAAAACATATGCAAAACACTCTCTGACATAAATCACAGCAGGATCCTCTATGACCCACCTCCCAGAGTAATGGAAATAAAAGCAAAAATAAACAAATAAGTTAAACTTAAAAGCTTTTTCACAAAGAAGGAAATTATAAGCAAGGTAAAAAGACAGCCTTCAGAATGGGAGAAAATAATAGCAAATGAAGCAACTGACAAAGACTTAATCTCAAAAAATATACAAGTAACTCCTGCAGCTCAATTAGAGAAAAATAAACAACCCAATCAAAAAATGGACCAAAGATCTAAACAGACATTTCTCCAAAGAAGACATACAGATGGCTAATAAACACATGAAAAGATGCTCAACATCACTCATTATCAGAGAAATGCAAATCAAAACCACAATGAAGTACCATCTCACACTGGTCAGAATGGCTGCTATCAAAAAGTCTACAAACAATAAATGCTGGAGAGGGTGTGGAGAAAAGGGAACCCTCTTACACTGTTGGTGGAAATGCAAACTAGTACAGAGACTATGGAGAACAGTGTGGAGATTCCTTAAAATACTGGAAATAGAACTGCCATATGACCCAGCAATCCCACTGCTGGACATAATACCGAGGAAACCAGAATTGAAAGAGACATGCATACCTCAATGTTCATCACAGCACTGTTTATAATAGCCAGGACATGGAAGCAACCTAGATTTCCATCGGCAGACAAATGGATAAGAAAGCTGTGGTACATATACACAATGGAATATTACTCGGCCATTAAAAAGAATACATTTGAATCAGTTCTAATGAGATGGATGAAACTGGAGCCTATTATATAGAGTGATGCAAATCAGGAAGAAAAACACCAATACAGTATACTAACACAGGAGGGCCAAGAGGAGCCACTCCCCGTTCAAGGTCATGAGGGGCGACAGTGAAGAGATACCCTCATCAAGGTAAGGAGCAGCAGCTGCGCTTTGCTGGAGCAGCTGTGAAGAGATACCCCATGTTCAAGGTAAGAGAAACCCAGGTAAGATGGTAAGTGTTGCGAGAGGGCATCAGAAGACAGACACACTAAAACCATAATCACAGAAAACTAGTCAGTCTAATCACATGGACCACAGCCTGGTCTAACTCAATGAAACTAAGCCATGCCATGTGGGGCCATCCAAGATGGCCGGGTCATGGTGGAGAGGTCTGACAGAATGTGGTCCACTGGAGAAGGGAATGGCAAACCACTTCAGTATTCTTGCCTTGAGAACCCCATGAACAATATGAAAAGGCAAAATGATAGGATACTGAAAGGGGAACTCCCCAGGTCGGTAGGTGCCCAATATGCTACTGGAGATCAGTGGAGAAATAACTCCAGAAAGAATGAAGGGATGGAGCCAAAGCAAAAACAATACCCAGTTGTGGATGTGACTGGTGATGAAGCAAGGTCCAATGCTGTAAAGAGCAATATTGCATAGGAACCTGGAATGCCAGGTCCATGAATTAAGGCAAATTAGAAGTGGTCACACAGGAGATGGAAAGAGTGAAAGTCGACATTCTAGGAATCAGCAAACTAAAATGGACTGGAAGGGGTGAATTTAACTCATATGACCATTATATCTACTACTGTGGGCAGGAATCCCTCAGAAGAAATGGAGTAGCCATCATGGTTAACAAAAGAGTCCAAAATGCAGTACTTGGATGCAATCTCAAAAACTACAGAATGATCTCTGTTCGTTTCCAAGGCAAACCATTCAATATCACAGTAATCCAAGTCGATGCCCCAACCAGTAACGCTGAAGAAGCTGAAGTTGAATGGTTCTATGAAGACCTACAAGACCTTTTAGAACTAACACCCAAAAAAGATGTCCTTTTCATTATAGGGGACTGGAATGCAAAAGTAGGAAGTTAAGAAACACCTGGAGTAACAGGCAAATTTGGCCTTGGAATACAGAATGAAGCAGGACAAAGGCTAATAGAGTTTTGCCAAGAGAACACACTGGTCACAGCAAACACCCTCTTCCAGCAACACAAGAGAAGACTCTACACATGGACATCACCAGATGGTCAACACCAAAATCAGATTGATTATATTCTTTGCAGCCAAAAATGGAGAAGCTCTATACAGTCAGCACAAACAAGACCAGGAGCTGACTGTGGCTCAGACCACGAATTCCTTATTGCCAAATTCAGACTGAAATTGAAGAAAGTAGGGAAAACCACTAGACCATTCAGCTATGACCTAAATCAAATCCCTTATGATTATACATTGAAAGTGAGAAATAGATTCAAAGGACCAGATCTGATAGATAGAGTGCCTGATGAACTATGGATAGAGGTTCGTGACACTGTACAGGAGACAGGAATCAATACCATACCCATGTAAAAGAAATGCAAAAAAGCAAAATGGCTGTCTGAGGAGGCCTTACAAATAGCCGTGAAAAGAAGAGAAGTGAAAAGTAAAGGAGAAAAGGAAAAATATAAGCATTTGAATACAGAGTTCTAAAGAATAGCAAGAAGAGATAAGAAAGCCTTCCTCAGCGATCAGTGCAAAGAAATAGAGGAAAACAACAGAATGGGAAAGACTAGAGATCTCTTTAAGAAAATTCGAGATATCAAGGGAATATTTCATGCAAAGATGGGCTCAATAAGGGATAGAAATGATATGGACCTAACAGAAGCAGAAGATATTAGGAAGAGGTGGCAAGAATACATAGAAGAACTGTACAAAAAAGATCTTCACAACCCAGATAATCATGATGGTTGATCACTCACCTAGAGCCAGACATCCTGGAATGTGAAGTCAAGTGGGCCTTAGAAAGCATCACTACAAAGCTAGTGGAGGTGATGGAATTCCAATGGAGCTATTTCAAATCCTGAAAGATGATGCTGTGAAAGTACTGCACTCAATATGCCAGCAAATTTGGAAAACTCAGCAGTGGCCACAGGACTGGAAAAGGTCAGTTTTTCATTCCAACCCCAAAGAAAGGCAATGCCAAAGAATCCTCAAACTACCACACAATTGCACTCATCTCACATGCAAGTAAAGTAATGCTCAAAATTCTCCAAGCCAGGCTTCAGCAATACATGAACTGTGAACTTCCTGATGTTCAAGCTGGTTTTAGAAAAGGCAGAGGAAGCAGAGATCAAATTCTCAACATCTGCTGGATCATGGAAAAAGCAAGAGAGTTCCAGAAAAACATCTATTTCTGCTTTATTGACTATGCCAAAGCCTTTGACTGTGTGGATCACAATAAACTGTGGAAAATTCTGAAAGTTATGGGAATACCAGATCACCTGACCTCCCTCTTGAGAAACCTGTATGCAGGTCAGGAAGCAACAGTTAGAACTGGACATGGAACAACAGACTGGTTCCAAATAGGAAAAGGAGCACGTCAAGGCTGTATATTGTCACCTTGCTTATTTAACTTATATGCAGAGTACATCATGAGAAACGCTGGCTGGAAGAAGCACAAGCTGAAATCAAGATTGTCGGGAGAAATATCAATAACCTCAGATATGCAGATGACACCACCCTTATGGCAGAAAGTGAAGAGGAACTAAAAAGCCTCTTGATGAAAGTGAAAGTGGAGAGTGAAAAAGTTGGCTTAAAGCTCAACATTCAGAAAATGAAGATCATGGCATCTGGTCCCCTCACTTCATGGGAAATAGATGGGGAAACAGTAGAAACAGTGTCAGACTTTACTTTTTTAGGCCCCAAAATTACTGCAGATTGTGACCGCAGCCATGAAATTAAAAGACGCTTACTCCTTTGAAGAAAAGTTATGACCAACCTAGATAGCATATTGAAAAGCAGAAGCATTACTTTGCCAACAAAGGTCCATCTAGTCAAGGCTATGGCTTTTCCAGTGGTCATGTATGGATGTGAGAGTTGGACTGTGAAGAAAGCTGAGCGCCGAAGAATTGATGCTTTTGAACTGTGGTGTTGGAAAAGACTCTTGAGAGCCTCTTGGACTGCAAGGAGATCCAACCAGTCCATTCTAAAGGAGATCAGTCCTGGGTGTTCTTTGGAAGGAATGATGCTAAAGCTGAAACTCTAATACTTTGGCCACCTCATGCGAAGAGTTGACTCATTGGAAAAGACTCTGATGCTGGGAGGGATTGGAGGCAGGAGGAGAAGGGGATGACAGAGGATGAGGTGACTGGATGGCATCACCAACTCGATGGACGTGAGTTTTAGTGAACTCCGGGAGTTGTTGATAGACAGGGAGGCCTGTTGTGCTGCAGTTCATGGGGTCACAAAGAATGTACACGACTGAGCGACTGAACTGAACTGAACTCAACACATAGATATGGAATTTAGAAAGATGGTAATGATGACCCTATATGTGAGACTGCGAAAGAGACACAGATGTATACAACCGTCTTTTGGATTCTGTGGGAGAAGACAAGTATAGGATGATTTGAGAGAATAGCATTGAAACATGTGTACTATCATATGTAAAACAGATCACCAGTCCAGTTCAATGCATGAGACAGGGTTCTCAGGGCTCGTGCACTGGGATGACCCTGAGGGATAGGACGGGGAGGGAGGTGGGAGGTGGGTTCAGAATGGGGAACACATGTACACCCATGGCTGATTCATGTCAATGTACGACAAAACCACTACAATATTGTAAAGAAAATATTAATAGATAAATAAGTTGATATTTGAGCTGTTTAAATGATATGTAGACACCTGAATATAGGGAAGGGCATCGCAAATAGAGAAAAGAATTTTTGTGAAAAAAAAAGCTTTTAACATTACACCTTGAGATATGTAGTAGTTTAGAGAGATAGATCAAGCCAAAATTGGAAAAGTTTAACAATCAGTGGTTTTACATGTCAAGATAAGAGGTTTGAGTTTTACCCTGAAGGATATGGAGAACTTTTGGAAGCCCCACTGGCTCAAGGTAATGAACCTGCCTGCAATGCATGAGATACAGGAGACATGGGTTCTGTCCCTGGGTTGGGAAGATCCTCTGGAGAAGGAAAAGGCAACTCACTCCAGAATTCTTGTCTGGAGAATTTCCTGGACACTGAAGCCCCCATAGGGTTGCAAGGAGTTGGGAATGACTAAGCACACACACATAAGAAATACAGAGATCATACACACATTTTAGAAAGAAGATTCTGGGAGAATCTGCTGAGGAAAATGATAGGATGCAGATGAACACATCAGAAGGACATGTTCTATGCAAAGAGGACCTGAAAAATGGCTATTTGAGAAAGAAGAGAGGCATACTGAAAAGAATTTAGGAGATGACAGTTATCAGTAGTGAAAGATAAGGCAGAAGGAGATGTCTAAAAAAACTCCTAGGATACTGACTTGATAATGTCAGCTAATAATGACACCATTTACTGGGAGTTTAAGAGGAAATACACAAGAAAGGGAAGAAGAAAACATACTACATTTTAAATGTGTTAAGTATCAGATACTTGTGTACTATCTAGGAGCATACATTTAGCTTGCTGTAAGAAAAATAGATATAAAACAAAAGAGGACAGATTCTATTAATACTAAACATAAAAAAACTGAAAACACAAAGTACTTGAAATTTGGGGCATAGAGAGATCACTTAGAAATAGTATAGAGAGAAGAGGGCAGAGAATGAGACTCCAGTAAATGTCTCATAATAGAAAGAGAAAAGCAAAGAAAAACCAGAGGTCTGTCTAGTCAAAGCTATGGTTTTTCTAGTAGTCATGTACATACATGAGAGTTGGACCATAAAAAAGGCTGAGAGCCAATGAATTGATGCTTTTCAAATTGTGGTGCTGAAGAAGATCCTTGAGAGTCCCTTGGACAGCAAGGAGATCAAACCAGTCAATCCTAAAGGAAATCAACCCTGAATATTTATCGGAAGGACTGATGCTGAAGTTGAAGCTCCAATACTTTGGCCACCTGATGTGAAAAGCCAGCCTCATTGAAAAATACCCTAATGCTGGAAAAGATAGAAGGCAAAAAGAGAAGAGGATGGCAGAGGATGAGATGGTTGGATGGCATCATTGACTCAATGAACACGAACTTGTCCAGACTCCAGGTTATAGTGGCGGACAGGGAAGACTGGTGTGCTACAGTCCATGGGATCACAAAGTGTCAGACATGTCTTAGCGACTGAAGAACAATAAAAAGAAAAGGCAGAGTGTGCTAAAGCCAAAGAGGACCCTGGATAAGCAGGTGTTCCAGAAGAAGAAAGAGGAAGCAAAGCTTTTTAAAAAATGAAATAATCATGTCCAGTTCTAGGAACAGTGAATTAATATGAGAAGGAAAGTCAGTGTTATTCATTGATCACCCATATGAACAAGACAATAGGCTGTTTTTTACATAACTTATCTCATTCAGATTTCTCAAAAATCTTGAGTTATATATTATTTCACCCATCTCACAGTCAGAAACTGGAGGCTCAGAAAATTGTTCCTTTCCCAATAAGGGCAAGAAAAGGATATCAAACACAATCCTGCCTGGCTCTAAAATACTTGTTTTAGAGAAATAGAAGAATTAAGATTGCAAAGAGTCAGACATGACTTAGCGACTGAACAACAAGATTCCCAGAAAATTAACAATTTCAATTCACTAGTCCAAAATGCAAAATGAAAAAGGTAGACTTCCTGGCTTTAACATACAGAGCTAAAAAACAGTGATGGCAATATTGGTTTGCCACCAATAAGACACTAAAAACACATAAAGAGAAACTTCAATTTGTCTACGTAGGGTCCTACTGTGAAAATGTGGCACATAGTTGAGCTCACACAGGATTCACACAGGAGATGGGAGGCTCAGCTCTGAGCAAAGTGTAGGCATTTCCACCACATGGAATGCAACAGTGCCATGGTACTCTATCTACACACACAGGCTACAACTGCAAGGAAACCAATTATCCATCTCCTCCCTCTCCAGCTACCATTTATATCTGAGACACAACTGTCAGGTTATATTTTCTGAAACTTGGGTTCTTTTATTTCTCCACCCAACTCAAAAGAATTTTATGGATGTCTACTATCTCCAGAAGTCCAAACTTCAGAGCCAAGGTTCAAGTCTATTTATAGTGTTTTCTCAAATTTATCATCTTTATCACAGTGACAAATATTCAGTCAGCTGAATTCATCTCAGCCTCATGCAAATACTGAGTTTCCACCTCCTTCATCATTTCATTCTCTCTACCTAGAACTTCCTTTTTCCTGTAGCCTCTGTGTAACTCCTACTCATGCTTCAAGACCTTCCTAAATATCATTTCCCCCTTAAAACAGTTCTTGAGTCCACATTTCTATCCCTACTCTGCCTCCTTTGAACTGTCATTTGCTAGCTTTGAATTCATCTTTGTAAACCATACAAAAAGAAAAAAAAAAGATCTCTGAAGCCCTGAACTTAATAGGCTTTTGTAATACAGAAGTAGAATGGATCCTCTCTTGTTAGAATAACAACATTCCTGCTATTTAAATAAATCCATCCCAAGTACCTTTTCATTACATGGTTGATATTCAAATTGATACTATGAATGAAGAATAAAAATCAATGTTATATCCCATAAGGCTTCTCTAATATTAGGATGCCTTCAGCTTATTATGAATAAAATATCTTTTGTCAATTCAAAACTGTTACTTATTAATAAAAATCCACTGAATAACAATTATCCATGACACATTAACCAAACGCTTAGGGTAAATATACTTAATTCATTAAAATCAAAGTTATTGATCTACGTGCTGTGTGTGTATATATATATATATGTATATATATTATGGTGTCTTATAGTAAAACATAGTGAAAATGCTTTGCCCTAAATACTCACTGTTCATAGTTTAATCAGTCATTCCAAACTGTTTCCACCCTGGTCTGATTTATATATAATATCACTAATTAAAAGAATACTGATAATCCTCTCCTTGGATCATTAATATCTTACTAAACATTTTACTAATCATTCCATAAAAGTATGGTTTCTACAGAGGTCTCGACATTTGGCACTGGTAAAATATTTCAAATAGCTACTTTAATTTTTTTTTTTTTTTTGGTCTCACCATGTGGCTTGTGGGATCTTAGTTACCTAACCAAAGATCAAACCTGGGTGCTCCCCCACTTCAGTGGAAGCATGGAGTCCTAACCACTGGGCCATCAGTGGTTGTTCAGTCACTAAGTCGTGTCCAACTCTGCAATCTCATGAACTGCAGCATGCCAGGCTTCCCTGTCGTTCACTATCTCCCGGAGTTTGCTCAAACTTGTGTCCACTGAGTCGATGATGCCATCCAACCATCTCATCTTCTGTCGTCCCCTTCTCCTCCTGCCTTCAATCTCTCCCAGCATCAGGGACTTTTCCAACGAGTCAGTTCTTTGCATAAAGTGGCCAAAGTATTGGAGCTTCAACTTTAGTATCAGTTCTTCCAATGGCTATTCAGGGTTGATTTCCTTTAAGATTGACTGGTTTGATCTCCCTGCTGTCTAAGAGCTTCTCAAGAGTCTTTTCCCAACTAATAGCTATTTACATTTAAATGTTAAAGATCTAAAATAGATAAATTTCCAAAAGAGTTCTATTCCTATAAAATTTACCTTGATCCTGGAGCAATTACCAACTCTTTACAAAACTGTTATCTTTTGAGATCTTGCTTTCTTCACTGCATGGTAAGTTTGGAAGAGGAGTAAGCACAAAAAAGTTAGAAATGCAGGTGTGAAGCTATAGTGTAAGTATAATTTTAAAAGGACTAGGAAACCAAAAAAATTCATGAGACTTGCCTTTTTTTTTTTTTTTTTTGGCAATATTCAGTTTATTGCAGTGGTCTGGAACTAAATCCACAAGATCTCTGAGATAGATCTGTACTTACTGCCACCCAAAACAAGTCTTGTTTTGTAAGTTTCCTTACTTATTAAACCTATCATCTACAGATCTAGCATCTGCCTTTTTCTTTATTCCCTCTTTGTCCTCAGGATATAGGGGTTCAGTTCAGTTCAGTTCAGTTGCTCAGTCATGTCCGACTCTTTGTGACCCCATGAATCACAGCACTCCAGGCCTCCCTGTCCATCACCAACTCCTGGAGTTCACTCAGACTCATGTCCATAGAATCAGTGATGCCATCCAGCCATCTCATCCTCTGTCGTCCCCTTCTCCTCCTGCCCCCAATCCCTCCCAGCATCAGAGTCTTTTCCAACGAGTCAACTCTTCGCATGAGATGGCCAAAGTACTGGAGTTTCAGCTTTAGCGTCAGTCCTTCCAAAGAAATCCCAGGGCTGATCTCCTTCAGAATGGACGGGTTGGATCTCCTTGCAGTCCAAGGGACTCTCAAGAGTCTTCTCCAACACCACAGTTCAAAAGCATCAATTCTTCAGTGCTCAGCCTTCTTCACAGTCCAAATTTCACATCCATACATGATCACTGGAAAAACCATAGCCTTGACTAGCCGGACCTTTGTTGGCAAAGTAATGTCTCTGCTTTTGAATATGCTGTCTAGGTTGGTCATAACTTTTCTTCCAAGGAGTAAGCATCTTTTTTATTTCATGGCTGTAGTCACCACCTGCAGTGATTTTGGAGCCCCAATAAATAAAGTCTACTACTGTTTTCACTGTTTCCCCATCTATTTGCCATGAAGTGATGGGACTGGATGCCATGATCTGCCAACTTTTTTCACTCTCCTCTTTCACTTTCATCAAGAGACTCTTTAGTTCTTCTTCACTTTCTGCCATAAGGGTGGTGTTATCTGCATATCTGGGGTTATTGGTATTTCTCCCAGCAATCTTGATTCCAGCTGTGCTTCTTCCAGTCCAGGGTTTCTCATGATGTACTCTGTATGTAAGTTAAATAAGCAGGGTGACAATACACAGCCTTGACTACTCCTTTTCCTATTTGTATCTGAGTGCTGATAATTTATCAGAATAAAGACACATTCCAGGAATTCAGGACAATGGAGTGGGATGTTTACTGAAAACCAGACCAGGTCTCAGAGTTCTACACCTGACTGCCTAGTAATTTCTACCTCAAAAGAAAACCTAAAAACTTTAAATTCATGAGAGGAATTAATATCACATAGTAAGAACAAGGAGAGAGAAGAGAAGAACAAGGAGAGAGAAGAGAAAAACAAGATACTGAGAGAGACTAGCTACAGTTTTGCCTAAGGGTAACCTGAATAAAATGAGGGGAAACTGTATTCAGTTTTCATGGTAAAACAAAATAATTTAAAATATCCTTATTAAATTGTCATAATAAAGTTATTGGCTACAAATAGGTCATTTTATGGAAAAATATTTCTTTTATTTTATAGTTAAACTTATCATTGAAGCATAAAAATACATTTATCATGACACTCAAGCTATAAAAGATAATTACGTCTTTATCAGTCAAATGGAATTTTACTTTGTTCCTTTAAACAGTCAGTAGAATTTTTTCCTCCTGATGTTTGTTTAGGAAAAATTCCAACGGTAGGATTGTTCTTATGGCTCTCTCCTACCAAAAGAAAGCAAATGTGATTTTTTTTTTTTCTTAGTAAAGTCATTTACCAGCTGTTGCTTGGTAGAATTCAATCATCTGAGCGGTGACCACAATTGGGAAAGCCGAATTTCTTGATGTGTGTTTATAAAAGAACTGCTGCAAGATTGGACTAGCAAACACACAAAAATCAACAAAGTTGGGGTCCCTAATTTCTTTCTATTAGGTATCAGAAGAGACTTCAGGAGACATAAAAAGAAACTGTAATCCCCAAAGAAAATGCTGAGACAAAACTGCCTGAGTGATAGGAAAAACATATCTTGGTAAGGGGAAAGAGAAAGGATTAAGATAAATACCAGAGTTTTCAGAACACAATCAGAAGAGCTGAGACTAATAATCTCCTGTTGACATGTGATAGGAAGCACTGATGTAAACTGCCTTTCAAGATAGCGCCACTATGAACTGAATTCATTGAAGAATATTATTTACCTGTGCTTGGGTTATAAATGTACTGTGTAGAAAATAATGACGGAGATCAAAAATTTCAATCTTACTGACAGTACCTGGGGATGATGCAAGAAGATTGCACTGGCAACCTCATCTTAAATTTCTGCTTTCGATTGTTGTAAATTTTCTCAAAAGAAAATAATACTTCAGTGCTAATATTTTTCAACTGGTCTCTTGATGACTACTGTAAGGAAGATTGAGCAAAATCTATTCATCTGTTTTGTGTATTTCATCTAGTAAATATTTAATATTTCCCAATGTTAATCCATAAACCTGTCATCCTATGGTTTCCCCATACTGATCAAAATACATTCCCTGGGACCTAGGATTAGATATATTTTGTAAGCACAATAAATAGTAAATTAAGGTTTTAACACAACAGAAAATAAAAAATAGAAGAGCAGGCAAGAAATATATAATATAAACTATAATAAAACATATTAGCCCTAGTCACACTCTCAGGTAAAGTTTTTTACCTTATTTTTTTACCAATATTTTTTACCTTAGAAGTATATTTTGACCCCGACATCTAGAAGACCTCTAACCCTGCTTAAGGAATTAAGCTCACTTGGATGATTTTATCTTCCCTAATTGACTTCTTATCTAATGTTTAAAACTTCACATTGAAGGTTTCTCTTTTGAGCTAAACCATTAAATTAGCTGTTTAAATGGTACACTAAGCCTTTTAAGATCTTGCCCCTTTAATGTAAAGCACTTAGCTGATGCCTTTCTGAGTACAGAATTCAAAAGTGGGAAGAGTGTGACATCAGGAGCCACGGGAATTACCTTTTCCCTCTCTTTTCAAATTTCCCATGGCCAAGTCCAGCCCAAAATCCCAGGGAAGAAAGTCCAGGGAAATTATAACTAATCTGGCTGCTGCTGCTGCTGCTGCTGCTGCTGCTAAGTCGCTTCAGTCGTGTCCAACTCTGTGTGACCCCATAGACGGCAGCCCACCAGGCTCCCCCGTCCCTGGGATTCTCCAGGCAAGAACACTGGAGTGGGTTGCCATTTCCTTCTCCAATGCATGAAAGTGAAAAGTGAAAGTGAAGTCGCTCAGTCCTGTCCGACTCTTAGCGACCCCATGGACTGCAGCCTACCAGGCTCCTCCATACACGGGATTTTCCAGGTAAGAGTACTGGAGTAGGTTGCCATTGCCTTCTCCAACTAATCTGGAAGTCATCTCAAAAAAAGGAGCAAGGAGTAGAGCATGGTTTATGAAGAACTACAAAAATATTCAATTAGTTCATACAATGATTTAAGAGGTAATTTAATGAAGAGGCCAGGATCAGAAGAAGAAAGATCTAAACATATTTCTCTTTCAGAAGTCTCTTTCCACCATCTCCTTCAGAGTCCCCTGAATAACAGAATATATATGTATTATATAGTATGGTACTATATGGACTTCCCTGGTGGCTCAGACGGTAAAGCGTCTGTTTACAATGCAGGAGACCAGGGTTCAATCCCTGGGTTGGGAAGATCCCCTGGAGAAGGAAATGGCAATCCACTCCAGTACTATTGCCTGGAAAATCCCATGGACAGAGGAACCTGGTAGGCTACAGTCCATGGGGTCGCAGAGTCGGACACGACTGAGCCACTTCACTTCACTTCACCATACTATATATTATATAATGACACCTAATTATTATAAAATGTTAATATATTGTAGTACTAGAAAACAATTAATAGTGATATTAATAGATCAAAGATGGGAATTCTAGGGAAACTGACAGAGAAAGGAAAACAAAGACAATCCACAGCCAAATGATGGAAGACAAAACTAAACAAAGGTAAGTAGTTTCAGAGATATCAAAATTTCAGAAACAGTACATACAAAGAGAAGGGGCCTGAAGTAAATAAAGAACTCCATAAATTCTACAGCTAAACCAAAAGATACTTTATTGTCCTCTTTCCCCTTGCCAAGACAGTATCAGCAATGACTTCAGCAGAAAGAGGTTTGTCTAGAGAGAGCACCCAGAACTGGACAGCAGCTTTCAATACTGGCTGCATATCAGAATCACCTGGGAACATTTTAAAATTCCAGTGCCCAGCCTAACTCTCCCCAACTAATTAAATCCTAATCTTTGCAGGGCAGGAGATCTGGATGTCACTAGTTTTTAAAATTCCACAGGTGAATCCAATTTATAGTCAGGGTTGTGAACCACTATCCTAAAATAAATACAGGGCTAGAGAAGGAAAGAGAAAAAAATCTAAAATTTTAAGAAAAAAAGAAAATAAAGATTAATATCAAATGATGTCTGTTTAAAGTAGAGATTTCAACAAGTTGATTCAGGGACCACACTGGCAAAGTGATTGCTTCTAGCAGGTGCTCTCTCTTAGTAGGCAGAGGCTACAGGCTCAAACCTTGTAACTAACAATGTACAGAGCTGCAGACTGGCTCAGTGATTGGATCTGAATACCTTCACAGGTAGGATCACAAAAGAAATAAAACATAATATGCAAACTATGAATGAAAAGAAACTGGCTGCAGTAGTATCTATCAGTCTAAGGAGAACTTCAGGCAAAAAGAAAACATTAACAGGGATTAAAAAAAAAAAAAGAAATTCTTATGCCTTATGTAATAAGGAAAGGGACAATTTAAGGAAATAAAACGATAATGGTTATTTTACACCTAACATATACCTAAAACATTCA